>NW_027650911.1:0-35180 GCF_965287045.1 Carcharhinus amblyrhynchos
CGATCTGCCCCCTTTTCGCCAGTTCTCCACCTTAACCCATTCTGCGCCGCGCTCTCCAGTTTAAAACGAGCAGCCGGCTTGTTTCTCTCTCTCGAAGCGATAGTGACGGATCGGGTGGTGCACCATTTACCGTGTCTGTGGTTATCTGGGAGCTTGCCGCTGGAATTGGCAGAGGAAAATGTAAACATTGACTTTAAATTAATCACTCATAATTACCGATAATGAATCAACAATCACAACACAGTTTGATCCCCGAAAATACAACAGGATCGGCTTTTGTGTAAGAAATTGGTATTTTCTTTAAGTCATGAGTTTTATTTTAAGTTTATAAAAAGGGTCACACGTAACGCAACAACACCGCAATGAAGTTACTGCGAAAATCCACTGGCATCACACTCTGGTGCCTGTTCTAGAGAATTTAGCACGGCCAGTGCACCCTAATCAGCACATTTTTCGGATGTGGGAGGAAACCGGAGCACCCGGGAGGAAACCCAGGCAGACACGGGGAGAATGTGCAGACTCCACACAGACAGTGACCTGAGCCGGGAATCGAACCCGGGTCCCTGGAGCTGTGAGGCAGCTGTGCTAACCAGTGCGTCAGTCAGTTTGCACAAAATAGAAAATATGTATTTTTTTTAAAAGTTTGTGGACTCGGGACAGCCTCTCAGAGCTGCGGGGGGGGGGTGGTTTCAGTCTGAACCGCTGATCCCGTGGGGGGTGGGGGGAGAGAGAGAGAGGGAGGGGGGAGAGAGGGAGGGGGAGGGGGAGAGAGAGAGGGGAGAAGGGAGAGAAGGGGGGAGAGAGATGGGGGAAGGGGGAGAGAGAGAGGAGGAGAGAGAGAGGGGAGAGAGGGAGGAGAGAGGGAGGGGGGAGAGAGAGAGGGGAGGGGGGAGAGAGAGAGGGAGGGGGGAGAGAGGGAGGGGGAGAGAGGGAGGGGAGGAGAGAGAGGGGAGAGGGAGAGAAGTGGGGAGAGAGGGGGGAGAGAGTGGGGGGAGAGAGAGGAAGGAGAGAGAGGGAGGGAGAGGGGGAGAGAGAGAGGGGAGGAGGGAGAGAAGGGGGGAGAGAGAGAGAGAGGGAGGGAGAGGGGGAGAGAGAGGGAGGGATAGGGGGAGAGTGGAGGGGGAGAGTGGCGGGTGGAGAGAGAGAGAGGGAAGGAGAGACAAAGGAGGAGAGAGGTGGAGAGAGAGAGAGAGGGCTAGAGAGGGAGCGGGGGGAGAGAAATGGTCAGAGAGAGAGAGACAGAGAAAGGGTACGAGACAGGGGTCGGGGGGGGGGTAGAGAGAGAGACAGCAAGGGGGGAGAGAGAGAGAGAGAGAGATAGAGTAAGGGGAGAGGGAGAGGGAGAAAGAGAGACAGAGAGAGGGTTAGAGACAGAGAGGGGAATAAAGAGGGAGGAAGAGAGCGAGAGAGGAAGAAATGGAGAGAAGAGGGAGAAAAGAGAGAGGAGGAGAGAGGGAGGAAGAGGGACAGAGAGAGAGAGAGACCCTGACAGTGAGTGCCCCGATCCCTCCCCAGTGTTTTAAACCTGTGAGCAGACAGCGGGGTTTATTTCCTGTTTGACTGCGCTCTGTTTAACTTGTTCAGAGTGCTGCGCAGTTCAATCTCCCCCCCCCCCACTGCCCCACCCCCACACTGTCCCACCCGTCCCCCCCACCACCACCCCTGCCCCCACCCCTCCCCCCTCCGCCGCCCCCCCCTTTCCCCCCACCCCCCCAGAGAAACCGATTTCACACAAGGTGGCGCTGACAGACAGGGGAGTGATCTTCCCACTGAAACCCTTTCCCTTTTCCCACCGGAACCTTTCCGGAACTGCCTGGAAAATACCCGAGAAACTGAACTACTTTCCTGCAGCGTGGCCCCTTCCTGCCTCGGTTTGTGTTTAATCGCCCCGGCAACACGGCCCAGACCCCCCCCCCCCCCACCCCCCCCAACCCCCACCCCACCCCCACCCCACAACTGGGTGCTTTGTTCGAGCATCTTGGCTCCCTTCCCACCCCCCACACCCCCCACCTTTCCCCCTACAAACCCCACCCCCCCTCTCCCTCCCCCCAACCCCCTCCCCCACCCCCCTCCCTCCCCTGCACACCCACCCCCCAACCCCCTCCCCCACCACCCCTCCCCTCCCCCTGCACACCCACCCTCCTCCCCCACCCCCCACCCCTCCCCTACAAACCCCACCACCCCTTCCCCTGCTCCCCTTCCCCCCACCCTACTCCCCTGCACACCCTCCCCCACCCTCCTCCCCCACCCCCCCTCCCCTCCTCCTACAAACCCCACCCCCTCTCCTTTCCCCCTGCACCCCCTCCTCCAACCCTCCTCCCCAACCCTCCCCTACAAACCCCACCCGCCCTTCCCCCTGCACCCCTTACCCCCACCCTCCTCTCCTGCACACCCTCCCCCACCCTCCTCCCCCACCCCCTCTCCCTCCCCCACAAACCCCACACCCTCCTCCCTTCCCCCTGCACAGCCTCCCCCCATCCTCCTACCCCACCCCCACCCCTCCCCCTACAAGCCCCACCCCCTCCCCCTCCCCCCACCGCACCCCCACAGCCTCCGCACCCCTCCCCCTGCACCCCCGTTATCCCACCCTCCTCCCGCACCCTCCCCTGCACCCCGTTATCCCACCCTCCTCCCCCACCCCTCCCCCTGCACCCCCTCCTTCCAATCCCCCCCCAACACACCCTGCACCCCCACCCCGACAATACCCTTCCCCACAACCCCCCTCCCCCACAAACCTCCCCCCCCCAAAATAACTCCCTCTCCCCCCTCCCCGCCCCCTCCACCCCCCACCCTTCACCCTGGGAGATTCGAGCAGGGTGACACATCCAACCCAAGGATCTCCGAGGCAGTAAACAGCTCTGGGCTGTGGGGTGGAAGTCGGAGGAGTGTGTGACGGGCTCTTTCCGAAGAGACAGCACAAACACCGCGGCTGAAGGGCCTCCCTCCCAGGGCCACAAGATTAGGAATGCAGGAGCGAGCCACTCAGCCCATCGAGCCTACCCCGCCACTCTCCCGTCCGGGGGTTGATTTGGTTGATTGCAAAAACCCTCCGCTCCCTCTCGCTCCGCAATCTGTCTAACCCAGCAATGTCCCAACACGGTAACACAGTGGGTTAGCGCCGCTGCCTCACAGCATCGGGGAGCTGGGTTCGATTCCCGACTCGGGGTCAGCGTCCGTGTGGAGTCTGCACATTCTCCCCGTGTCTGCGTGGGTTTCCTCCGGGTGCTCCGGTTTCCTCCTGAAAGACGTACTGGTTAGGGTGCATTGGCCGTGCTAATTCTCCCTCAGTGTAACCCGAACAGGTGCCGGAGTGTGACGACTAGGGGATTTTCACAGTAACTTCATCGCAGTGTTAATGAAAGCCTCACTTGTGACATTAATCGAATTAACTTTGAATCCACCCCCCCATTACTCCTTAGGGACAAGAATTCCACAGATCGAGGATCTCAGAGAGAAAGAAATACACCTTATCTCCGTCATCACTAATGTATCTCTCAGCCTCAAGTTGGGCTGATTTTTAATTTGTCACCTTCCCTGGTCTCCGGGTCTCTCCTGCGTTGGGGAATCTTATCTCCATTAAATATCTGTCAGCCCCTTTCTCCATCAATCTTATTGCAAACTAATTTGACACAAAGAACAAAGAAAATGACAGCACAGGAACAGGCCCCCCCCAAGGCTGTGAAAGCTTTTCCCCGAATTCGCCTCCATCCGATGGTTGTCTGTAAAGGTAGGATCATAAAGTTACAGCACAGAAGGAGACCCATCCTGTCCATGCCAGCTTGGGAACACCCCCTTTCTAATCCCACCTTCCTGCACCCAGCCCATCGCCCTGTAACTTACAGCGCAGATCCAAGTTCTTTTTTTGAGGAGTTTAGTGTCTCCACCACCAACTCGGGCAGCAGAGTCCAGACACCCTCTGCGTAAATGGACACAGTTGGGCTCAGTCCTGAGGGCTGGCTGACCAGAATCCAACCTGGAATATAAACCTCTCCCTATAAAACTGATCCCTGATCCAACTCAAAAAAAAGCAGTGGTTAGCACGGCTGCCTCACAGCGCCAGGGACCTGGGTTCAATTCTGGCCTCAAGTCACTGTGTGTGGAGTTTGCACATTCTCCCCGTGTCCGCGTGGGTTTCCTTCGGGTGCTCCGGTTTCCTCCCACAGTCCAAAGATGTGCGGGTTAGGGTGCATTGACCTGAATAGGCATCGGAGAGTGGCGACTAGGGGATTTTCACAGTAACTTCACTGCAGTGTTAATGTAAACCTACTTGTGAAATTCATAAGTAAACTTTCTTTAAATTCTAAAATGGATTCGAAACGTTAACTCTGTCTCTCTCTCTCTCCACAGACCTGCTGAATATTTCCAGCACCTCCTGTTTTTATTCCAAAATGTTATCCCGCGTGCCTCCAAACTGGTGGAGGTTATTTCTCTCTGACACCATTTCATTAGATATTAGTTGATCATTTGATCTGACAGCTCCTAAGCCAGCACAGCCCCAGTGGCCTAATGGATAAGGCACTGGCCTCCTAAGCCAGGGATTGTGGGTTCGAGTCCCATCTGGGGTGATGTGTGTTTTTAAAACATTGTCTCTCTGCCTCACAGCTCCCAATTCCATCTCAATCAATGAAAATTAGTGTGAGTTTGAACTTATCTCTGCTCTCTTTAGAGATTCCCCAGTGCCTGGCAGTGAGCTGATGGAAGCAGAATTAATGAGAACTTTCCACATGGAAGGGAATGAGGATAAATAAACACTGAATTACAGATACACCATAGACAGCATTCTCTCTGGATGTATCACAGCTCGGTCTGGGCTCCTGCTCTGCTCAAGACTGCAAGGAACGACAAAGGGTTGTGAATGTAGCCCCAGTCCATCACACAAACCAGCCTCCCATCCATTGACCCTGTCTACACTTCCCGCTGCCTCGGAAAAGCAGCCAGTATAATTAAGGACCCCACGCACCCCGGACATTCTCTCTTCCACCTTCTTCCGTCGGGAAAAAGATACAAAAGTCTGAGGTCACGTACCAACCGACTCAAGAACAGTTTCTTCTCTGCTGCCATCAGACTTTTGAATGGACCTACCTCGCTTTAAGTTGATCTTTCTCTACACCCTCGCTGTGACTGTAACACTACATTCTGCACTCTCTCCTTTCCTTCTCTATGAACGGTATGCTTTGTCTGTGTAGCGCTCAAGAAACAATACTTTTCACTGTATGGACAATAATAAATCAAATCAAATCAAATGTGATACAACCAGAAAGAATGCTTTCTATGGTGTATCTGTAATTCAGTGTTTATTTATCGCCATTCCCTTCAATGTGGAAAGTTCTCATTAATTCTGCTTCCATCAGCTCACTGCCAGGCACTGGGGAATCTCTAATGAGAGCAGAGATAAGTTCAAACTCACACTAACTTTCATCGATTGAATCAGCTGGAATTGGGAGCTGTGAGGCAGAGAGAGAATGTTTTAAAAATTTGCAAACTGGGAGAAAGGAATGAATGAGTGGGGGGATAATTAACTAAATGATTGGATGGCCCCAACATCAAAGAGCCAGCACAGGCACAGGGGGCCGAATGGCCTGTAAAATCCTGGGCAAGGAGGTTAGCACTGCTGCCTCACAGTGTCAGGGACCCCGGGTTCGATTCCCGGCTCGAGTCACTGCTTCTGTCTCAACTACAGGTAAAGGGGACGAAAACTGTGCACAATTCTCCAGGTAAGGTCACATATTGGTGAGAAGATACACAGCTAACTAGGCCAGGAGCCAGGTTCAGTGAAGGGGGGTGATATTGAGGGGAATGGGCTGGATGTGGGGGGTGTGTGGGGGGGGGGGGTGGATGGTGACAGAACAGAGGGACCTCCACAAATCTCTGGCAGTGAGACAAATCAACGCAGTTAAGAAAGTATTTGCCAGGTGGGATATGGGTGAGTAGAGGCATTGAGGAGCGGCACGGTGGCACAGTGGTTGGCGCTGCTGCCTCACAGCGTCAGGGACCCG
The DNA here is from genome assembly GCF_965287045.1 of Carcharhinus amblyrhynchos. Lineage (NCBI taxonomy): Eukaryota > Metazoa > Chordata > Chondrichthyes > Carcharhiniformes > Carcharhinidae > Carcharhinus > Carcharhinus amblyrhynchos. Next base: position 5,997 of record NW_027650911.1, read on the forward strand.
GGTTCGATTCCCGGCTCGGGTCACTGTCTGTACAGAGTTTGCACATTCTCCCCGTGTCTGCGTGGGTTTCCTCCAAGTGCTCCGGTTTCCTCCCACAGTCCGAAAGACGTGCTGGTTAGCTATGTCAGCCATGTTAAATTCTACCTCAGTGTACCCAAACAGGACTGTGGCTTTCACACTAACTTCATTGCAGTGTTAACGTAAGCCTACTTGTGACTAATAGCTAAATAAATCTTACTTTACTGGATAAAAACAGGTGAAGATACAAACCTCTGGTCAGCTCAGCTAGAGTTTGTGTCGAATTGTTGATGGAAAGGATGCCCAGGTCTTGGGGAGGCTGAGGAGGAGATTTTATGAGAAAGGTTCCGGGGATTGGGTGGGATGTGGTCTCAGTTGACGTGGAGAAGCTGGGATTGCTTGTCTTCGAGCAGCGCAGGTCCAGGGGAGACTGAGATTCCCCCGGGGGATCGAGGATGTTTGCTCCAGTGTGATGGGTTGTGTGATGGCCAATAAATCCAATACACAATTCTACCACTGGTGGGCGCAAGAGGTGAGGGGTGAGGTCAATGGGTTATTTGGTGGTTCCCTCCAACACCTAGGGGCGGCACAGTGGGTTAGCACTGCTGCCTCACGGCACCAGGGGCCCGGGTTCAATTCCCGGCTCGGGTCACTGTCTGTGTGGAGTTTGCACATTCTCCCCGTGTCCGCGTGGGTTTCCTCTGGGTGCTCCGGTTTTCTCCCACAGACTGAAGGACGTGCTGGTTAGGGTGCATTGGCCGTGCTAAATTCTCCCTCAGTGTACCCGATCAGGAATGTGGCGACTAGGGGATTTTCACAGTAACTTCATTGCGGTGTGAATGTAAGCCTTACTTGCGACACTGATAGATAAACCTGTGTACATTCCTGGTGCAATCTCTCAATGTGTTCACTGCCTTTCCAGCTAAACCCTTCTCCATTCTGATTGATCACGAGTCACACTCTCCCATGGATCAGTGGTAATGTTTGGCCTCTTCAGGAACACTTTAACCAGGACTGAGGAGGAATTCTGGCTCTGTACCCAATGGCGTTTAAAAGGATGAGGGGGGGATTTAATTGAAACTTACAGGATACTGAACGGTCTGGACAGAGTGGACGTGGAGAGGATGTCTCCATTATTAGGAGAGTCTAGAACTCGAGGCACAAACTCAGGCTAAAGGGACGATCCTTTAAAAGAGATGAGGAGGAATTTCTTCAGCCAGAGAGTGGGGAATGTGTGGAACTCTTTGCCGCAGAGGAGGCCGGGTCACTGAGTGTCTTTAAGACAGAGAGAGATAGGTTCCTGATTAATAAGGGGATCGGGGGAAAAGGGGATGAGAAAAATAGCAGCCATGTTGAATGGGGGAGCAGAGTCGATGGGCTGAGTGGCCTAAGTTTGCTAATACGTCTTCTGGTCTTATTGACTCTGTCTACACTTCCCGCTGCCTTGGAAAAGCAGCCAGTATAATCAAGGACTCCACACACCGCGGACATTCTCTCTTCCACCTTCTTCTGTTGGGAAAAAGTTACAAAAGTCTGAGGTCCCGTGCCAATCGACTCAAGAACAGCTTCTTCCCTGCTGCCGTCAGACTTTTGAATGGACCTACCTCGCATTAAGTTGATCTTTCTCTACACCCTCGCTGTGACTGTAACACTACATTCTGCACTCTTGTTTATTTACTAAACTCACAAGTCGGCTTACATTAACACTGCAATGAAATTACTGTGAAAATCCCCCAGTTGCCACACTCTGGCGCCTGTTTGGAGAATTTAGCATGGCCAATGCCCTGACCAGCACACTGTGGAGGAAACCGGAGCACCCGGAGGAAACCCACACAGACATGGGGAGAACATGCAGACTCCGCACACAGGCAGTGACCCAAGCCAGGAATCGAACCTGCGTCCCTGCCGCTGTGAGACAGCAGTGCCAACCACTGTGCTACCGTGCCACCCTGTGTAAGGTATATTCTTTATGCATGATATGCTTAGCCTGTGTAGTTTACAAGAAACAATACTTTTCACTGTATCCCAATACAGTGGGGGTAGTATGGCGGCACAGTGGTTAGCACTGCTGCCTCACAGCACCAGGGACCCGGGTATGATTCCTGATTTGGGTCACTGTCTGTGTGGAGTTTGCACATTCTCCCCGTGTCTGCATGGGTTCCCTCTGGGTGCTCCGGTTTCATCCCACACTCCAAAGATGTGCGGGTTAGGGGGATTGGCCGTGCTAAATTGTCCCTTAGTGACAGGGGGGCTACCTAAGGTAAACATGTGGAGTTACGCGAATAGGGGCTAGGTGGGATTGTGGTCAGTGCAGACTCGATGGGCCGAATGGCCTCCTTCTGCACTGTAGGGATTCTATGACGTGGAGATGCCGGCGTTGGACTGCGGTAAACACAGTAAGAAGTCTCACAACACCAGGTTAAAGTCCATCAGGTTTATTTGGTAGTAAACACCACTAGCTTTTGGAATACTGCTCCTTCATCAGGTGAGTGACACAAACAGGGTATATAAAGACACAAACTTAATTTACAGAATGATTGAAGTGTGAGTCTTTACAGCTAATCAAGTCTTAAAGGTACAGACAAGGTGAGTGGTGAGAGCATTAAGCACAGGTTAAAGAGATGTGTGTTGTCTCCAGACACGATAGCCAAGTTCCTTACACATGAGGACGGCCTCAACCGGGACCTTGGGTTCATGTCGCACTATCTGTAACCTCCCACGACTTACCTACACTTGCAAAATCTCACTAACTTTCCTGTTTGGAAACAATACACATCTTTTTAACATGGTTAAAACTCTCTCCACTCACAGTCTGTACCTTTAAGACTTGATTAGCTGTAAAGACTCGTACTCCAACCATTATTCATGTAAATTGACTTTGTGTCTTTATATGCTGTGTTTGTGATCAGAATTCCCACCCACCTGCTGAAGGAACAGCCAGTTCTGAAAGCTAGTGGTGAGCGTTAAGCACAGGTTAAAGAGATGTGAATCGTCTCCAGACAGGACAGTTAGTGAAATTTTGCAAACGCAGGCAAGTCGTGGGGGTTACAGATAGTGCAACATGAACCCAAGGTCCCGGTTGAGGCCGTCCTCATGTGTACAGAACTTGGCTATCGTGTCTGGAGACAACACACATCTCTTTAACCTGCGCTTAATGCTCCTTCCACTCACATTGTCTGTACCTTTAAGACTTGATTAGCTGTAAAGACTCACATTTCAATCATTATTCTGTAAATTAAGTTTGTGTCTTTATATACCCTGTTTGTGATCAGAACATCATGCGTGCAGAATGTGGCTATCCTGTCTGGAGATAACACAAATCTCTTTAATCTGTGCTTAATCCTCTCTCCACTCATGTTGTCTGTACCTTGATTAGCTGTAAAGACTCAAATTCCAATCATGATTCATGTCAATTGAGTTTGTATCTTTATATGCCCTGTTTGTGATCAGAACATCATATGTGCAGAACTTGGCTATCCTGTCTGGAGATAACACACATCTCTTTAACCTTTGCTTAATGCTCCTTCCACTCATTGTCTGTACCTTGATTAGCTGTAAAGACTCAAATTCCAATCATTATTCATGTCAATTGAGATTGTGTCTGTATATACCCTGTTTGTGAACAGAACTCCCCACTTACCTGAAGAAGGAGCAGCCAGTTCTGAAAGCTAAGTGGCTTTTGCCACCAAATAAACCTGTTGGACTTTAAGCTGGTGTTGTGGGACTTCTCACTGGGATTTTACGGATGACATGTGACAATAACAAATCAAGCCTTGGAAAGTCGGCGGGCACTAAGACCCACCGTGTGCCACCCAGGGAGCAAGCTGTGCGGATGCAGAAAGCGGTGCTGCGGCTCCAGCTGACCACGAGGTTCCAGCTGTTTCCCGCCATTGCTGAATGTTTTTACTACAACTTGTGTTTGTGTCAAAACAGGCCAGGTTTCCCCCCCCTTACCCCAGCTACACCGTCCCTTCTTTAGAGGGAGGGGGCGGGTGGGGGAATGCAAGCGAAGGAACCGATGGCTTATTATCCCAGCCAGAAGACGCTGCAGGAATTCCGCAAAGCGGAGAAGGAAGTGATTGGAGGCTTGTGCAGGTTGGTATCCAGTTTGTTTATTTCCAGAAACAAGGTAACACTGGGGTAGCAACAACAACAACAACAAGGGGGGGTATTTAAATACCCTGCACCACGTGGGACAGACAGGGTTAATACCACCCTCCCACACACAGATAAAGAAAGCTCCTGTTTAAAAGTGGGGATGAAATTGGAGTTAAATCTCCTTTGCAGAGAGAGAGAGAGGGGGGAGGAGCACGTGGGAGCGCGGATCACCCAACGTTCCATTTTGGAATCCCCGCAGATTGTATCCGAACTTTGCAACATTCCACAATGTATCAACGTTCCAAAGGGCCCCACGTGGAGGGAATCCCCCTCCCTCTGGGCGGCAAACCCCCTTTTTTTACCCACTAAATCCCCCCTCCTCCTCCTCTCCCCTGCAGATAATGGCCGCCCCTCAATCTCTCTCTCTATTTTGTTTTGCCATGTGGATCCTCCCACTTTTTTTAAAAAAAGTTGTTTCTTCCCACATGACTTTTTTTTACACAATTCTCAAAATGAAATCTTATTTCTTCCCCCCCCCTCCTTATTTGTGGAGATTCCCCTCTTTTTGTAGCTTTTTTAAAAAATTTTGGTTGCAAGCCTCTTTTTTGTTGTAGAAATTGTGTATGCGCGCTATAGCAATTGTGTGTTGTGGGGGAGTGTGAGTGTTTTGTAGAATTGTGTATTTTGTAGGGGGGGAGTGTGAGTTTGTTGGAGGAATTGTGTATTTTGTAGGGAGAGTGTGAGTGTGTGTTTTGTAGGAATTGTGTATTTTGTAGGGAGAGTGTGAGTGTGTGTTTTGTAGGAATTGTGTATTTTGTAGGGGGAGTGAGTGTGTGTGTTGGAGGAATTGTGTATTTTGTAGGGAGAGTGTGAGTGTGTGTTTTGTAGGAATTGTGTATTTTGTAGGGGGAGTGAGTGTGTGTGTTGGAGGAATTGTGTATTTTGTAGGGGGAGTGAGTGTGTGTTGTAGGAATTGCGACTGTATGTGTGTGCGTTGTTGAAAATGCTTGTAAAGCCCCGCCAGGAAAAGGAAGCATTTTAAACCGTGGCATTTAACATTTAAAAAAAATAGCCGTTTTATTTGATTTGCCTTGTCTTTCCTTTGCTGGCCCGTGTCCCCTCTATTTGCAAATGCGGTCGATGTTTGGGCCCGGATTCGAGGGAAATATACTGTGGAATTTGTGTGTGTTGGGGGGGAAGTTTGCAAAACTGTTTTTTTAAAAGAAGAAATAGATTTCTCGCCTGTTTCCCTCCCTCTCTCCCCAGTTCAATCCGACAATCCCAGCGCCGCTGTTTGCGACTCACCGCGCATTCAGACACAGCAACATAACACACACACTTTTATAATGAAACAGATTTGATTGTTAAACCTCTCCAAATCAACATTGCATTTTTATTTTGATGGTGTGGGGGAGAGCTGTGAAATGTTAGGACTGCAAACACTTAAAGATGCACAATTTCCACAAAAAACCCTTTCAATAATTTCCATTTTAAAACAAAAACTTTCAATAATTTCTGGAAATGAAATTGACCACTTCTGGATAAACTGAAGAAACTGGTACCTCCCCCCCCCACCCCACCCCACCCCACCAAACGCATCTTTTGAAGCGAATATTTTAATGCATTTATTTAATTCTGGGTGAGAGCTTTCGAGGAGGGGAGGGGAAAAAAGAGTTGTCATTTATTTGAGACGAGACAAACCCTTTCTTCAACAATCAGGATGTGGAGATGCCGGCGTTGGACTGGGGTAAACACAGTCAGAAAAGTTCTCTCAAACACCAGGTTTCTTACTTTAATAATCCAGTGACACTTGGAATGTAATCCCGTGTTTGTAACAGACTGGGAGGCTCTGGGACTGGTTGTAGGTTCTGCAGGAAGGAGCTGGTGGGGGGGGGGGGAGGGAGGAGGATGTTGTGGATTTTATGAATGAGCCTGAAATTGACACAGGCTGTTGGGTGAATGCGATTGGCTGTGGTCTGGTTGTGATGGGCAGCATTCCGAGGAGGGCGTGAACTCTGGGTGCCTCCAGCCTCCTCCTCCTCCTCCTGCTGGCAACTGGTGCCTGTCTCAGAGACTCCACCACCTCAAGCAGAACAGGGACCCCTGTGAACAGGAAGCCCCCCCCCACACTTTTTTTTTAAATCCCTGCTGTACTGCACTGCATTCTTAGTGTACAGTTGTTGTGGGTGGGCACAGTGGGTTAGCACTGCTGCCTGGCTTACTTAAACTTACTTAGTAAAAACCTCACTTGCTGTACTGCCTGGAGACAATACACATCTCTTCAACCTGTGATCAGTGCTCCTTCCACTCACACGGTCGGCCACTTTAGTTAGGACTTGGACGGCGGGTTAGCTGTTTTAAAAAAAACCATCAGCCTCATTGGAGTACAGTGTTAGCAAGTGTGGGGTTATCCACTTTGGCAGGAATAATAGTAGGAGGGATCACTATTTAAAGGGCGAAAAGCTGCAGCAGGCGACGGTGCAGAGGGACCTGGGGGTCCTTGTGCACGAGTCGCAAAAACCCAGTCTGCAGGTGCAGCAGGTGGTCAGGAAGGCAAATGGGATGCTGACCTTTATAGCGAGGGGGATAGAATATAAAAGCAGGGAGGTCTTGCTGCAGCTGTATAGGGCACTGGTGAGGCCACAGCTGGAGTACTGTGTGCAGTTTTGGTCGCCGCACTTGCGCAAGGATATTTTGGCCTTGGAGGGAGTACAGAGGAGGTTCACTAGGCTGATACCGGAGATGAGGGGGTTAAACTATGAAGAGAGACTGAATAGACTGGGTCTGTACTCGCTGGAGTTTAGAAGGATGAGGGGGGATCTTATAGAGACGTATAAGATAATGAAAGGGATGGATAGGGTAAAGGTAGAGAGATTCTTCCCGCTCAGAAAGGACAACAAGACTAGAGGACACAGCCTCAAGATAAGGGGGGTGCAGTTTAGATCAGAGTTGAGGAGGAACTTCTTCACTCAAAGGGTGGTGAATCTCTGGAATTCTCTGCCCATTGAAGTGGTGGAGGCTACCTTGCTGAATATATTTAAGTCACGGGTAGATAGGTTTCTGATAGACAAGGGAATTAAGGGTTATGGGGAGAAAGCAGGAAAGTGGAACTGATCCACTTCAGATCAGCCATGATCTTATTGAATGGGGGGGCAGGCTCGAGGGGCTAGATGGCCTACTCCTGCTCCTATTTCTTATGCCTCGCAGCACCAGGGGAGCTGGGTTCAGTTCCTGGTTTGGGTGACCGTCACATTTGATTTTATTATTGTCACACATATTGGTATACAGCGAAAAGTATCCTTGTGCGCTATACGGACAGAGCAGAGCAGACCAGAGAGAAAGAATCATTCGGCCCACTGAGTCTGTACTGACAACAGTCCCACCCAGGCCCCAACCCCATGTATTTACACTGCTCATCCCCCTGACACCAATTTAGCACAGTCAGTCAACCTAACCCGCACATCTTTGGACTGTGGGAGGAAACCGGATCACCCGGAGGAAACCCACGCAGACACGGGGAGAACATGCAGACTCTGCGCAGTGATTCAAGTCTGGAATCAAACCCGGGTCCCTGGCGAGGCAGCAGTGTTAACCACTGTGCCCCCCCCATTGAAAGAAGAGGGTTCAGAATGTAATGTTACAGTCATAGCTAGGATGTAGAGAAAGATCAGCTTAATATTAAGTAAGTCATAGAACATTCCAGCGCAGTACAGGCCCTTCGGCCCTCGATGTTGCACCGACCAGTGGAACCAATCTAATGACCCTCTAACCTAAACTATTCCAATGTTATCCATATGCCTATCCACTGACCATTTGAACGCCCTTAAAGTTGGCGAGTCCACAACTGCTGCAGGCAGGGCATTCCACGCCCTTACTACCCTCTGAGTAAAGAACCTACCTCTGACATCCGTCCTATAATTACCACCCCTCAATTTAAAGCTATGTCCCCTCATGTTAGCCATCACCATCCGAGGAAAAAGGCTCTCACTATCCACCCTATCTAACCCCTTGATCATCTTGTATGCCTCAATTAGGTCACCTCTTAACCTTCTTCTCTGTAACGAAAACAACCTCAAGTCCCTCAGCCTTTCCTCATAAGACCTTCCCACCATACCAGGCAACATCCTGGTAAACCTCCTCTGCACCCTTTCCAATGCCTCCACATCTAGTCCATCCAAAAGTTGATGGCAGCAGGGAAGAAGCTGTTCTTGAGTCGGTTGGTATGCATTTTCAGACTCTTTATCTTTCTGCTGATGGAAGAAGGTGGAAGAGGGAATGTCTGGGGTGTGTGGGATCCTTGATAATGCCGGCTGCTTTGCCAAGGCAGCGGGAAGTGTAGACAGAGTCAGTGGATGGGAGGCTGGTTTGTGTGATGGACTGGGCTACATTCACAACCCGTTGTAATTTGTTTGGAGTCTGCACATTCCCCCAGTGTCTGCGTGGGTTTCCTCTGGGTGCTCCAGTTTCCTCCCACAACCTAAAGATGTGTGGGTTAGGTGGATTGGCCATGGGAAAATGTGTGGGGTTACAGGGATAGGGTGGGGGTGTGGGCCTGGATAAGGTGCTTTTTCAGAGTCAGTGCTGAGTCGATGGGCCGAATTGCCTTCATCTGCTGTGTGTGTTAGCTGGTCGCACGCTCACCCCACCAGAAAAACCAAGGCTGATTCTCCAGTGCAGTACTGAGGGAGTGCAGCACTGTCAGAAGTAATGTTTGTGTCACGTAAGCATCAGGCCACGGGCATCTCCAACAATCTAACCATCACCCCATGTCATTACCATTAGGGAATCCCCCCGCTATTAACAACCTGGGGGTTACCATTGACCAGAAACCGAACTGGACCCAGCCGTATAGATACAGTGGCTCCCAGAGCAGGTCAGAGGCTGGGAATCCTGCGGAGAGTAACTCACCTCCTGACTCCCCCCAGAGCCTGTCCACCATCTACAAGGACACAAGTCAGGAGTGTTTTGGGATATTCCCCATTTGCCTGGATGGGAGCAGCTCCAACAACACTCGAGAAGCCCCACACCATCCAGGATAAAGCAGCCCCGCTCAATTGGCCCCCCCCCCATCCTCAAACATTCACCCCCTCCACCACCGACACTCAGTAGCAGCAGTGTGTACCATCTACAAGATGCACTGCAGCAACTCACCAAAGATGCTTAGACAGCACCTTCCAAACCCACGATTGTTACCATCTAGAAGGACAAGGGCAGTAGAGACGTGGGAATGTGGGTGGCACGGTGGCACAGTGGGTTAGCACTGCTGTTTCACAGCTCCAGGGTCCTGGGTTCGATTCCCGGCTCGGGTCACTGCCTGTACCTTCTCCCCGTGTCTGCGTGGGTTTCCTCCGGGCGCTCCGGTTTCCTCCCACAGTCTGAAAGAGGTGCAGGTTAGGGTGCATTGGCCGTGCTAAATTGCCCCTTAGTGCCCCGGGATGCAAAGATTAGCTGGGGAAATATGTGGAGTTACAGGAGTAGGGCCTGGGTGGGATTGGGATTGCAGTCAGTACAGACTCGATGGGCTGAATGGCCTCCTTGTGCACTGCGGGGCTCCTGTGATTTCTATGGATTGTAAAAGCAGCCTTGATCTGATAGAACAGACTCGATGGGCTGAATGGCTTCCTCCTGTTCAGATGAGTGCAGTGCGATTGGTGGGGGTGCAGCCCTGGTCGGTAGAAGTGATTCCCGATGTTTGGGGGGGAGGGGGTGCTTTCAGTGGGAAGGAGATTTGACGAAATGCTGTTTTAAAACAAAAGAAACATGGAGAGGCTCGGGGGGGGGGGGGTGCTGCGATCGGGGGGCTGGTGGTTGCAGTGGTCTCTGGGTGACTTGGGGAAGCTGGGTGCTCTGGGACCTCCTGTGTGGGCCCTCTTGTTGCCAGCCCCGTGCCACCAGGGTCTGCTGGTAGCTGGTTTGCCCTGGGGTGGATCTGGTGTTTGCCGCTCGGGATTGGGGCTGTTGGCCGGTTTCCAGGAAGCAGAGTCGCGGTGTGAAGCCAGCTGTGTAACAGAGACAGCAGGGAGACTGCTCCCCGCTGGAAAACACCCATAACACAACTCCATTCACCTCTCTATGTCTCTCTCTCTCTCCCCCTCTGTGTGTGTCTGTGTCTCTCTCTCCCACTCTGTGTGTGTGTGTCTCTCTCTCTCCCCCTCTGTGTCTGTCTCTCTCTCCCACTCTGTGTGTGTCTCTCTCTCTCTCTCCCCCTCTGTGTCTCTCTCTCTCTCTCTCTCTCTCTCTCTCCCCCTCTGTGTGTGTCTGTGTCTCTCTCTCTCTCCCACTCTGTGTGTCTCTCTCTCTCCCCCCTCTGTGTGTGTCTGTGTCTCTCTCTCTCTCTCCCACTCTGTGTGTGTCTCTCTCTCCCTCCCCACCCCCGTGTCTCTCTCTCTCTCTCTCTCTCTCTCTCCCTCTCCCCACCCCCCGTCTCTCTCTCTCTCTCTCTCTCTCCCCACCCCCCTTCTCTCTCTCTCTTTCTCTCTCTCCTTTCTGCATCAAACCTGAAGGCGATAGCTCCCAGGGTGGTATCTCTGTGGTTGGTGGGATTGTGGTTTTGGGGGTTCTGGTGTGGTGGTGGTGGTGGTGGCGGGCGTGGGGGGGTCGATTTTGGGGGTCTGTCTCTCGTGGTGGTCTTGTGGGTGGTGATCTCAGGAGTGAGGGGATTGTGGCCTCTGGGATGTGTGGGAGTTGGCCGCAGGGTGGTGCGATTCTCGAGTTGGCGGGGGTGGGGGGGTGCAGGTTTTAGGAGTGGGGGGGGGGCGGTCCCTCTGGCGCTGATGAGATCTCGGATGTTGTGGGGGGGGGTGGGATTGTCTTGGCCAGGGTGGGGGAGTTCTGGGGTCAGGGGGTTTTGCTGAAATAGTTTTTGAAAAATCTTGGTGCCGATGCATTGTAGAAAACCAGATCTCAGCGATTACACCGTAATAATAGGGGTGGCACAGTGGGTTAGCACGGCTGCTTCACAGCTCCAGGGACCCAGGTTCGATTCCCGGCTCGGGTCACTGTCTGTGTGGAGTTTGCACATTCTCCCCGTGTCTGTGTGGGTTTCCTCCGGGTACTCTCGTTCCTTCCCGAAAGACGCACCGGTTAGGGTGCACTGGCCGTGCTAAATTCTCCCTCAGTGTAACCCGAACAGGCGCCGGAGTGTGGCATCACAGAATCCCTACAGTGCAGGAAGAGGCCATTCAGCCCATTGAGTCTGCAATCCCACCCATTCCCTGTCCCCATATCCCTACATATTGACCCGTTAATCCCTCTAACCTACACATCTCAGGACACTAAGGGGCAATTTCATTAGCACCTAACATCTTTGGACTGTGGGAGGAAACCCACGCAGACACGGGGAGAATGTGCAGACTCCACACAGACAGTGACCCGAGCCGGGGATCGAACTCTGGAGCTGTGAGGCAGCAGTGCTAACCACTGCTACCGTGCCACCCACGGTGTGACTAGGGGACTTTCACAGTAACTTCATTGCAGTGTTAATGTCAGCCTACTTGTGAGACTAATAAATAAACTCTAAACACAAAAGAATAAAAGTGATCTATCTCTTGTTCAAAACTATTTCATTTATATATAACCCCTCCGAGCCCACAGTGATAGATCTGTAACAATCTGTTTGACCTCCGTGTTCTAACACTCCTAGTTTACGTAGAATGTGCAGAGGTGGGACATACAACCCCCACCCCCTCCCCGCCCCAGTCCATGCTATACACACGAGCCACTGGCCTCCCCTCTCCATCAGACAGACGGTAGGATCTGATTTTGGTAAAGATCTGGATTTCTCCGCTTTCCGTCCTCGCTTCTGTTCATTCCTCTGGAGTCACAGAGATAGGATAGGGGTGAATGGCCTGGGTAAGGTATTCTGTCAGCGATAGTCAGTGCAGAATCGATGGGCCGAACGGCCGTCAGGGATCTGATGAAGCCACTTCTCTCCTTCCACACACTTTTTCTTTTTAAACGAGCTCTGACCAAATATCTGGTCACCTGCCCTAATGTTGGCCTCGGAGGCTTGGTGTGGAGTTTAGTCCGCTGCGCTGTGAGGCGGGGATGTTTGAAGGTGCTACGTGAATGCAAATCGGTGTTGTTATACGCTGGGCTAAACTGGGCCAGGCTGGGTGAAGGGCAGAAAGTTTGTGTTGGTGCAGAGTCGATGGGCTGAATGGACTGTGGTCAGTACAGACTCGATGGGCTGAATGGACTGTGGTCAGTACAGACTCGACGGGCTGAATGGCTTCCTGCGCTGTAGGGATTCTGTGAAAGCGATGAACTGTCACACTGATCTCCGGGACATTTTACGCAGGAAATCCCGGGGAGAGATCGGATTCAGTGTGATTGGGAAACGGAGGGAAAACTGGATCGAGACAAAACTAAAATACTGCGGCTGCAGAAATCCGAAACAAAATACTGGATAAAGTCTGTCAGTGTCTGGGGAGAGAGAAAGAGAGTTAATGTTTCCAGTCTAAATCTTCCTAAACAACCATATTAAAGATTTATTTATCAGTGTCACAAGTAGGCTTACATTAACACTGCAATGAAGTTACTGTGAGACTCCCCTAGTCGCCACACTCCTGTTTGGGTTACACTGAGGGAGAATTTATCACGGCCCAATCCACCCTAACCAGCACGTCTTTCAGACTGTGGGAGGAAACCGGAGCACCCGGAGGAAACCCACGCAGACACGGGGAGAATGTGCAGGCGGTGACCCGAGCCGGGAATCGAACCCGGCTCCCTGAGGCAGCGGTGCTAACCGCTGTGCCAATGTGGAATTAATATTTTTGGTGGTCCTTGACCGTGGAACAAAATGTTGGAATGTAAAGAGTTGTATAGGGGGAAAGTGGGTGGCGGAGGTCACCCAGGTTTCCAGCGTGGAAACAGGCCCTTCGGCCCAACTTGTCCATACTGCCCCTTCTGTTCTGGGGCAGAGGAGAAGGTCAGAGGTTGCCGCAAAGGAGATAGAGGCATCTTGACAGATACGTAAATGGGGTGGGGATAGAGGGATACGGACTGTGTAAAGGCAAATGGTTTTTAGCTTAGAAAAGGCATCGTGTGCTAGCACAGGCTTGGTGGGCCGAAGGGCCTGTTCCCCTCCAGCACAGGCTCGGTGGGCACTGAGTGACACTGGGTAGTTTCGGAGTGAGTGTGGGGGCGCGGGCTCGCTGGAAGGGTTGCCTGTGCCCAGGGCGAGAGTGGGCAGCGTGCTGGGGGTCAGGGGAGCGGAGGGAATAGCCAGCCGCACACAACAGGGGAGGCCGTTCAGCCCATCTGACTGCCTGCCTTGTCTGTGTTTCCGAACGCAGCCTCTCGAACATCCCGCTGACACCGGAGAGCCAGCGGGATCATGACCGGCGCATCCGCAGGGAAATCGCCAACAGCAACGAGAGACGGCGAATGCAGAGCATCAATGCCGGGTTCCAGTCACTCAAAGTGCTCCTGCCTCACACAGACGGGGAGAAACTCAGCAAGGTTCGTTCACCAGAGGGGATTCTTCTCCCTTCCTTCCTTCCTATTCATCCATTGTCCTGGCGCTGTAGCTCGGAGCCTCGCAAGCAAGAGGCTTTCCTGTTTTTATTGGAGCCAGTGTCCCACACATCGAACAACCTAACACCACAACCTGCTTCCAAATACTCATTCCATTAGAGTGCTTTTCTCTCTCTGAGAGTGGAGCTCTCTCTGTCCCAGAGAATTACTCGCTCTCTCTGTCCCAGAGAATTACTCGCGCTCTCTCTGTCCCAGAGAATTACTCGCGCTCTCTCTGTCCCAGAGAATTACTCGCTCTCTCTGTCCCAGAGAATTACTCGCTCTCTCTGTCCCAGAGAATTACTCGCTCTCTCTGTCCCAGAGAATTACTCGCTCTCTCTGTCCCAGAGAATTACTCGCTCTCTCTGTCCCAGAGAATTACTCGCTCTCTCTGTCCCAGAGAATTACTCGCTCTCTCTGTCCCAGAGAATTACTCGCTCTCTCTGTCCCAGAGAATTACTCGCTCTCTCTGTCCCAGAGAATTACTCGCGCTCTCTCTGTCCCAGAGAATTACTCGCTCTCTCTGTCCCAGAGAATTACTCTCGCTCTCTCTGTCCCAGAGAATTACTCTCGCTCTCTCTGTCCCAGAGAATTACTCGCGCTCTCTCTGTCCCAGAGAATTACTCGCGCTCTCTCTGTCCCAGAGAATTACTCGCTCTCTCTCTCCCAGAGAATTACTCGCGCTCTCTCTCTCTCCCAGAGAATTACTCGCGCTCTCTCTCTCTCCCAGAGAATTACTCGCGCTCTCTCTGTCCCAGAGAATTACTCGCTCTCTCTGTCCCAGAGAATTACTCTCTCTCTCTCTGTCCCAGAGAATTACTCTCGCTCTCTCTGTCCCAGAGAATTACTCTCGCTCTCTCTGTCCCAGAGAATTACTCTCGCTCTCTCTGTCCCAGAGAATTACTCTCGCTCTCTCTGTCCCAGAGAATTACTCTCGCTCTCTCTGTCCCAGAGAATTACTCTCGCTCTCTCTGTCCCAGAGAATTACTCTCGCTCTCTCTGTCCCAGAGAATTACTCTCGCTCTCTCTGTCCCAGAGAATTACTCTCGCTCTCTCTGTCCCAGAGAATTACTCTCGCTCTCTCTGTCCCAGAGAATTACTCTCGCTCTCTCTGTCCCAGAGAATTACTCTCGCTCTCTCTGTCCCAGAGAATTACTCTCGCTCTCTCTGTCCCAGAGAATTACTCTCGCTCTCTCTGTCCCAGAGAATTACTCTCGCTCTCTCTGTCCCAGAGAATTACTCTCGCTCTCTCTGTCCCAGAGAATTACTCTCGCTCTCTCTGTCCCAGAGAATTACTCTCGCTCTCTCTGTCCCAGAGAATTACTCTCGCTCTCTCTGTCCCAGAGAATTACTCTCGCTCTCTCTGTCCCAGAGAATTACTCTCGCTCTCTCTGTCCCAGAGAATTACTCTCGCTCTCTCTGTCCCAGAGAATTACTCTCGCTCTCTCTGTCCCAGAGAATTACTCTCGCTCTCTCTGTCCCAGAGAATTACTCTCGCTCTCTCTGTCCCAGAGAATTACTCTCGCTCTCTCTGTCCCAGAGAATTACTCTCGCTCTCTCTGTCCCAGAGAATTACTCTCGCTCTCTCTCTCCCAGAGAATTACTCTCGCTCTCTCTGTCCCAGAGAATTACTCTCGCTCTCTCTGTCCCAGAGAATTACTCTCGCTCTCTCTCTCCCAGAGAATTACTCTCGCTCTCTCTCTCCCAGAGAATTACTCTCGCTCTCTCTCTCCCAGAGAATTACTCTCGCTCTCTCTCTCCCAGAGAATTACTCTCGCTCTCTCTCTCCCAGAGAATTACTCTCGCTCTCTCTCTGTCCCAGAGAATTACTCTCGCTCTCTCTCTCTCTCCCAGAGAATTACTCGCTCTGTCTGTCCCAGAGAATTACTCTCGCTCTCTCTCTGTCCCAGAGAATTACTCGCTCTCTCTGTCCCAGAGAATTACTCGCTCTCTCTGTCCCAGAGAATTACTCGCTCTCTCTGTCCCAGAGAATTACTCTCGCTCTCTCTGTCCCAGAGAATTACTCGCGCTCTCTCTCTCTCCCAGAGAATTACTCGCTCCCTCTCTCTCCCAGAGAATTACTCGCGCTCTCTCTCCCAGAGAATTACTCGCTCTCTCTCTCTCTCCCAGAGAATTACTCGCTCTCTCTCTCCCAGAGAATTACTCGCTCTCTCTGTCCCAGAGAATTACTCGCTCTCTCTCTCCCAGAGAATTACTCGCTCTCTCTCTCCCAGAGAATTACTCGCTCTCTCTGTCCCAGAGAATTACTCGCGCTCTCTCTCCCAGAGAATTACTCGCGCTCTCTCTCCCAGAGAATTACTCGCGCTCTCTGTCCCAGAGAATTACTCGCTCTCTCTCTCTCTCCCAGAGAATTACTCGCGCTCTCTCTCTCTCCCAGAGAATTACTCGCGCTCTCTCTCTCTCTCCCAGAGAATTACTCGCGCTCTCTCTCTCTCCCCCGGAGAATTACTCGCGCTCTCTCTGTCCCAGAGAATTACTCGCTCTCTCTGTCCCAGAGAATTACTCGCTCTCTCTGTCCCAGAGAATTACTCGCTCTCTCTCTCCCAGAGAATTACTCGCTCTCTCTGTCCCAGAGAATTACTCGCTCTCTCTGTCCCAGAGAATTACTCGCTCTCTCTGTCCCAGAGAATTACTCGCTCTCTCTGTCCCAGAGAATTACTCGCTCTCTCTGTCCCAGAGAATTACTCGCTCTCTCTGTCCCAGAGAATTACTCGCTCTCTCTGTCCCAGAGAATTACTCGCTCTCTCTGTCCCAGAGAATTACTCGCTCTCTCTGTCCCAGAGAATTACTCGCTCTCTCTGTCCCAGAGAATTACTCGCTCTCTCTGTCCCAGAGAATTACTCGCTCTCTCTCTCCCAGAGAATTACTCGCGCTCTCTCTCTCCCAGAGAATTACTCGCGCTCTCTCTCTCCCAGAGAATTACTCGCGCTCTCTCTCTCCCAGAGAATTACTCGCGCTCTCTCTCTCTCTCCCAGAGAATTACTCGCGCTCTCTCTCTCTCCCAGAGAATTACTCGCTCTCTCTCTCCCAGAGAATTACTCGCTCTCTCTCTGTCCCAGAGAATTACTCGCTCTCTCTCTCCCAGAGAATTACTCGCTCTCTCTCTCCCAGAGAATTACTCGCTCTCTCTCTCCCAGAGAATTACTCGCTCTCTCTGTCCCAGAGAATTACTCGCTCTCTCTCTCTCTCTCCCAGAGAATTACTCGCTCTCTCTGTCCCAGAGAATTACTCGCTCTCTCTGTCCCAGAGAATTACTCGCTCTCTCTCTCTCTCTCCCAGAGAATTACTCGCTCTCTCTGTCCCAGAGAATTACTCGCTCTCTCTGTCCCAGAGAATTACTCGCTCTCTCTGTCCCAGAGAATTAATCGCGCTCTCTCTCCCAGAGAATTACTCGCTCTCTCTCTCCCAGAGAATTACTCGCTCTCTCTGTCCCAGAGAATTACTCGCTCTCTCTGTCCCAGAGAATTACTCGCTCTCTCTGTCCCAGAGAATTACTCGCTCTCTCTGTCCCAGAGAATTACTCGCGCTCTCTCTCTCTCCCAGAGAATTACTCGCGCTCTCTCTCACTCCCAGAGAATTACTCGCTCTCTCTCTCTCTCTCCCAGAGAATTACTCGCGCTCTCTCTCTCTCCCAGAGAATTACTCGCGCTCTCTCTCTCTCCCAGAGAATTACTCGCGCTCTCTCTCTCTCCCAGAGAATTACTCGCGCTCTCTCTCTCTCTCCCAGAGAATTACTCGCGCTCTCTCTCTCTCCCAGAGAATTACTCGCGCTCTCTCTCTCTCCCAGAGAATTACTCGCGCTCTCTCTCTCTCTCTCTCCCAGAGAATTACTCGCTCTCTCTCTCTCCCAGAGAATTACTCGCTCTCTCTCTCTCTCCCAGAGAATTACTCGCTCTCTCTCTCTCCCAGAGAATTACTCGCGCTCTCTCTCTCTCCCAGAGAATTACTCGCGCTCTCTCTCTCTCCCAGAGAATTACTCGCGCTCTCTCTCTCTCCCAGAGAATTACTCGCGCTCTCTCTCTCTCCCAGAGAATTACTCGCGCTCTCTCTCTCTCCCAGAGAATTACTCGCGCTCTCTCTCTCTCCCAGAGAATTACTCGCGCTCTCTCTCTCTCCCAGAGAATTACTCGCGCTCTCTCTCTCTCCCAGAGAATTACTCGCGCTCTCTCTCTCTCCCAGAGAATTACTCGCGCTCTCTCTCTCTCCCAGAGAATTACTCGCTCTCTCTCTCTCCCAGAGAATTACTCGCGCTCTCTCTCTCTCCCAGAGAATTACTCGCGCTCTCTCTCTCTCTCTCTCCCAGAGAATTACTCGCTCTCTCTCTCTCCCAGAGAATTACTCGCGCTCTCTCTCTCTCCCAGAGAATTACTCGCTCTCTCTCTCCCAGAGAATTACTCGCTCTCTCTCTCTCTCCCAGAGAATTACTCGCTCTCTCTCTCTCTCCCAGAGAATTACTCGCGCTCTCTCTCTCTCCCAGAGAATTACTCGCTCTCTCTCTCTCCCAGAGAATTACTCGCGCTCTCTCTCTCTCTCCCAGAGAATTACTCGCGCTCTCTCTCTCTCTCCCAGAGAATTACTCGCGCTCTCTCTCTCTGTCCCAGAGAATTACTCGCGCTCTCTCTCTCTCTGTCCCAGAGAATTACTCGCTCTCTCTGTCCCAGAGAATTACTCTCTCTCTCTCTCCCAGAGAATTACTCGCGCTCTCTCTCTCTCTGTCCCAGAGAATTACTCGCGCTCTCTCTCTCTCTCTCCCAGAGAATTACTCGCTCTCTCTGTCCCAGAGAATTACTTACTCTCGCTCACTCTCTCTCCCTTCCAGGGAATTACTCACACTCTCTCTCTCTCTCTCTCTGTGTCTCTCTCCCAGAGAATTACTCGCGCTCTCTCTCTCTCCCAGAGAATTACTCGCGCTCTCTCTCTCTCCCAGAGAATTACTCGCGCTCTCTCTCTCCCAGAGAATTACTCGCTCTCTCTCCCAGAGAATTACTCGCGCTCTCTCTCCCAGAGAATTACTCGCTCTCTCTGTCCCAGAGAATTACTCGCTCTCTCTGTCCCAGAGAATTACTCGCTCTCTCTCTCCCAGAGAATTACTCGCTCTCTCTGTCCCAGAGAATTACTCGCGCTCTCTCTCCCAGAGAATTACTCGCTCTCTCTGTCCCAGAGAATTACTCGCGCTCTCTCTCCCAGAGAATTACTCGCTCTCTCTCTCCCAGAGAATTACTCGCTCTCTCTGTCCCAGAGAATTACTCGCTCTCTCTCTCCCAGAGAATTACTCGCTCTCTCTGTCCCAGAGAATTACTCGCTCTCTCTGTCCCAGAGAATTACTCGCTCTCTCTGTCCCAGAGAATTACTCGCTCTCTCTGTCCCAGAGAATTACTCGCTCTCTCTCTCCCAGAGAATTACTCGCTCTCTCTGTCCCAGAGAATTACTCGCTCTCTCTGTCCCAGAGAATTACTCGCTCTCTCTGTCCCAGAGAATTACTCGCTCTCTCTGTCCCAGAGAATTACTCGCTCTCTCTGTCCCAGAGAATTACTCGCTCTCTCTGTCCCAGAGAATTACTCGCTCTCTCTGTCCCAGAGAATTACTCGCTCTCTCTGTCCCAGAGAATTACTCGCTCTCTCTGTCCCAGAGAATTACTCGCTCTCTCTGTCCCAGAGAATTACTCGCTCTCTCTGTCCCAGAGAATTACTCGCTCTCTCTGTCCCAGAGAATTACTCGCTCTCTCTGTCCCAGAGAATTACTCGCTCTCTCTGTCCCAGAGAATTACTCGCTCTCTCTGTCCCAGAGAATTACTCGCTCTCTCTGTCCCAGAGAATTACTCGCTCTCTCTGTCCCAGAGAATTACTCGCTCTCTCTGTCCCAGAGAATTACTCGCGCTCTCTGTCCCAGAGAATTACTCGCGCTCTCTCTCTCTCCCAGAGAATTACTCGCGCTCTCTCTCTCTCTCTCCCAGAGAATTACTCGCGCTCTCTCTCTCTCCCAGAGAATTACTCGCGCTCTCTCTCTGTCCCAGAGAATTACTCGCGCTCTCTCTCTCTCTCTCCCAGAGAATTACTCGCGCTCTCTCTCTCTCCCAGAGAATTACTCGCGCTCTCTCTCTCTCCCAGAGAATTACTCGCGCTCTCTCTCTCTCTCTCTCAGAGAATTACTCGCTCTCTCTCTCTCTCCCAGAGAATTACTCGCTCTCTCTCTCTCTCCCAGAGAATTACTCGCGCTCTCTCTCTCTCCCAGAGAATTACTCGCTCTCTCTCTCTCTCCCAGAGAATTACTCGCTCTCTCTCTCTCTCCCAGAGAATTACTCGCGCTCTCTCTCTCTCCCAGAGAATTACTCGCGCTCTCTCTCTCTCTCTCCCAGAGAATTACTCGCTCTCTCTCTCTCCCAGAGAATTACTCGCTCTCTCTCTCTCCCAGAGAATTACTCGCTCTCTCTCTCTCCCAGAGAATTACTCGCTCTCTCTCTCTCTCCCAGAGAATTACTCGCGCTCTCTCTCTCTCCCAGAGAATTACTCGTGCTCTCTCTCTCTCTCCCAGAGAATTACTCGCGCTCTCTCTCTCTCTCTCCCAGAGAATTACTCGTGCTCTCTCTCTCTCTCCCAGAGAATTACTCGCGCTCTCTCTCTCTCTCCCAGAGAATTACTCGCTCTCTCTCTCTCTCCCAGAGAATTACTCGCGCTCTCTCTCTCTCTCCCAGAGAATTACTCGCGCTCTCTCTCTCTCTCTCCCAGAGAATTACTCGCGCTCTCTCTCTCTCTCTCTCCCAGAGAATTACTCGCGCTCTCTCTCTCTCTCCCAGAGAATTACTCGCGCTCTCTCTCTCTCCCAGAGAATTACTCGCGCTCTCTCTCTGTCCCAGAGAATTACTCTCGCTCTCTCTCTCTCTCCCAGAGAATTACTCGCTCTCTCTCTCTCTCCCAGAGAATTACTCGCGCTCTCTCTCT
This sequence comes from Carcharhinus amblyrhynchos, assembly GCF_965287045.1. NCBI lineage: Eukaryota > Metazoa > Chordata > Chondrichthyes > Carcharhiniformes > Carcharhinidae > Carcharhinus > Carcharhinus amblyrhynchos. The sequence goes on from NW_027650911.1 coordinate 26,588, forward strand.
CTCTCTCTCCCAGAGAATTACTCGTGCTCTCTCTCTCTCTCCCAGAGAATTACTCGCGCTCTCTCTCTCTCCCAGAGAATTACTCGCGCTCTCTCTCTCTCTCCCAGAGAATTACTCGCGCTCTCTCTCTCTCCCAGAGAATTACTCGCGCTCTCTCTCTCTCCCAGAGAATTACTCGCGCTCTCTCTCTCTCCCAGAGAATTACTCGCGCTCTCTCTGTCCCAGAGAATTACTCGCTCTCTCTGTCCCAGAGAATTACTCGCGCTCTCTCTCTCTCTCTCTCCCAGAGAATTACTCGCTCTCTCTCTCTCTCCCAGAGAATTACTCGCTCTCTCTCTCTCCCAGAGAATTACTCGCTCTCTCTCTCCCAGAGAATTACTCGCGCTCTCTCTCCCAGAGAATTACTCGCGCTCTCTCTCTCTCTCTCTCCCAGAGAATTACTCGCTCTCTCTCTCTCTCCCAGAGAATTACTCGCTCTCTCTCTCTCTCCCAGAGAATTACTCGCGCTCTCTCTCTCTCTCCCAGAGAATTACTCGCTCTCTCTCTCTCCCAGAGAATTACTCGCTCTCTCTCTCTCTCCCAGAGAATTACTCGCGCTCTCTCTCTCTCTCTCTCCCAGAGAATTACTCGTGCTCTCTCTCTCTCTCCCAGAGAATTACTCGCGCTCTCTCTCTGTCCCAGAGAATTACTCGCGCTCTCTCTCTCTCCCAGAGAATTACTCGCGCTCTCTCTCTCTCTCCCAGAGAATTACTCGCGCTCTCTCTCTGTCCCAGAGAATTACTCGCTCTCTCTCTCTCTCCCAGAGAATTACTCGCTCTCTCTCTCTCTCCCAGAGAATTACTCGCGCTCTCTCTCTCTCTCCCAGAGAATTACTCGCGCTCTCTCTCTCTCCCAGAGAATTACTCGCGCTCTCTCTGTCCCAGAGAATTACTCGCTCTCTCTGTCCCAGAGAATTACTCGCGCTCTCTCTCTCTCTCTCTCCCAGAGAATTACTCGCTCTCTCTCTCTCTCCCAGAGAATTACTCGCTCTCTCTCTCTCCCAGAGAATTACTCGCTCTCTCTCTCCCAGAGAATTACTCGCGCTCTCTCTCCCAGAGAATTACTCGCGCTCTCTCTCTCTCTCTCTCCCAGAGAATTACTCGCTCTCTCTCTCTCTCCCAGAGAATTACTCGCTCTCTCTCTCTCCCAGAGAATTACTCGCTCTCTCTCTCTCCCAGAGAATTACTCGCTCTCTCTCTCCCAGAGAATTACTCGCGCTCTCTCTCTCTCTCTCTCCCAGAGAATTACTCGCTCTCTCTCTCTCTCCCAGAGAATTACTCGCGCTCTCTCTCTCTCCCAGAGAATTACTCGCGCTCTCTCTCTCTCCCAGAGAATTACTCGCGCTCTCTCTCTCTCCCAGAGAATTACTCGCGCTCTCTCTCTCTCCCAGAGAATTACTCGCGCTCTCTCTCTCTCTCTCTCCCAGAGAATTACTCGCGCTCTCTCTCTCTCTCCCAGAGAATTACTCGCGCTCTCTCTCTCTCTCTCCCAGAGAATTACTCGCGCTCTCTCTCTCTCTCTCCCAGAGAATTACTCGCTCTCTCTCTCTGTCCCAGAGAATTACTCTCGCTCTCTCTCTCTCTCCCAGAGAATTACTCGCTCTCTCTCTCTGTCCCAGAGAATTACTCGCGCTCTCTCTCTGTCCCAGAGAATTACTCGCTCTCTCTCTCTGTCCCAGAGAATTACTCGCGCTCTCTCTCTCTCTCTCCCAGAGAATTACTCGCGCTCTCTCTCTCTCCCAGAGAATTACTCGTGCTCTCTCTCTCTGTCCCAGAGAATTACTCGCGCTCTCTCTCTCTCTCCCAGAGAATTACTCGCTCTCTCTCTCTCTCTCTCCCAGAGAATTACTCGCGCTCTCTCTCTCTCTCTCCCAGAGAATTACTCGCGCTCTCTCTCTCTCCCAGAGAATTACTCGCGCTCTCTCTCTCTCCCAGAGAATTACTCGCGCTCTCTCTCTCTCTCTCCCAGAGAATTACTCGCGCTCTCTCTCTCTCTGTCCCAGAGAATTACTCGCGCTCTCTCTCTCTCTCTCCCAGAGAATTACTCGCGCTCTCTCTCTCTCTCTCGCAGAGAATTACTCGCGCTCTCTCTCTCTCTCTCCCAGAGAATTACTCGCTCTCTCTCTCTGTCCCAGAGAATTACTCGCGCTCTCTCTCTCTCTCTCCCAGAGAATTACTCGCGCTCTCTCTCTCTCCCAGAGAATTACTCGCGCTCTCTCTCTCTCTCTCCCAGAGAATTACTCGCGCTCTCTCTCTCTCTCCCAGAGAATTACTCGCGCTCTCTCTCTCTCCCAGAGAATTACTCGCGCTCTCTCTCTCTCTCCCAGAGAATTACTCGCGCTCTCTCTCTCTCTCTCCCAGAGAATTACTCGCTCTCTCTCTCTGTCCCAGAGAATTACTCGCGCTCTCTCTCTCTCTCTCCCAGAGAATTACTCGCGCTCTCTCTCTCTCTCTCCCAGAGAATTACTCGCGCTCTCTCTCTCTCTCCCAGAGAATTACTCGCGCTCTCTCTCTCTCCCAGAGAATTACTCGCGCTCTCTCTCTCTCTCCCAGAGAATTACTCGCTCTCTCTCTCTCCCAGAGAATTACTCGCTCTCTCTCTCTCTCCCAGAGAATTACTCGCTCTCTCTCTCTCTCCCAGAGAATTACTCTCTCTCTCTCTCTCCCAGAGAATTACTCGCGCTCTCTCTCTCTCCCAGAGAATTACTCGCGCTCTCTCTCTCTCTCCCAGAGAATTACTCGCGCTCTCTCTCTCTCTGTCCCAGAGAATTACTCGCTCTCTCTCTCTCTCTCCCAGAGAATTACTCGCTCTCTCTCTCTCCCAGAGAATTACTCGCTCTCTCTCTCTCCCAGAGAATTACTCGCGCTCTCTCTCTCTCTCCCAGAGAATTACTCGCGCTCTCTCTCTCTCCCAGAGAATTACTCGCGCTCTCTCTCTCTCTCTCCCAGAGAATTACTCGCGCTCTCTCTCTCTCCCAGAGAATTACTCGCTCTCTCTCTCTGTCCCAGAGAATTACTCGCGCTCTCTCTCTCTCTCCCAGAGAATTACTCGCTCTCTCTCTCTCTCCCAGAGAATTACTCGCGCTCTCTCTGTCCCAGAGAATTACTCGCGCTCTCTCTCTCTCTCTCCCAGAGAATTACTCGCGCTCTCTCTCTCTCCCAGAGAATTACTCGCGCTCTCTCTCTCTCCCAGAGAATTACTCGCGCTCTCTCTCTCTCTCCCAGAGAATTACTCGCTCTCTCTCTCTGTCCCAGAGAATTACTCGCGCTCTCTCTCTCTCTCTCCCAGAGAATTACTCGCTCTCTCTCTCTCTCCCAGAGAATTACTCGCTCTCTCTCTCTCTCCCAGAGAATTACTCGCGTCTCTCTCTCTCTCTCCAGAGAATTACTCGCTCTCTCTCTCTCTCTCCCAGAGAATTACTCGCTCTCTCTCTCTCCCAGAGAATTACTCGCGCTCTCTCTCTCTCTCCCAGAGAATTACTCGCTCTCTCTCTCTCCCAGAGAATTACTCGCGCTCTCTCTCTCTCTCTCCCAGAGAATTACTCGCTCTCTCTCTCTCCCAGAGAATTACTCGCTCTCTCTCTCTCCCAGAGAATTACTCGCGCTCTCTCTCTCTCTCTCTCCCAGAGAATTACTCGCGCTCTCTCTCTCTCTCCCAGAGAATTACTCGCGCTCTCTCTCTCTCTCTCCAGAGAATTACTCGCTCTCTCTCTCTGTCCCAGAGAATTACTCGCGCTCTCTCTCTCTCTCTCCCAGAGAATTACTCGCTCTCTCTCTCTGTCCCAGAGAATTACTCGCGCTCTCTCTCTCTCTCCAGAGAATTACTCGCGCTCTCTCTCTCTCCCAGAGAATTACTCGCGCTCTCTCTCTCTCTCCCAGAGAATTACTCGCTCTCTCTCTCTCTGTCCCAGAGAATTACTCGCGCTCTCTCTCTCTGTCCCAGAGAATTACTCGCGCTCTCTCTCTCTCTCTCCAGAGAATTACTCGCGCTCTCTCTCTCTCCCAGAGAATTACTCGCGCTCTCTCTCTCCCAGAGAATTACTCGCTCTCTCTCTCTCTCTCTCTCCCAGAGAATTACTCGCGCTCTCTCTCTCTCTCTCTCCAGAGAATTACTCGCGCTCTCTCTCTCTCCCAGAGAATTACTCGCGCTCTCTCTCTCTCCCAGAGAATTACTCGCCTCTCTCTCTCTCCCAGAGAATTACTCGCTCTCTCTCTCCCAGAGAATTACTCGCGCTCTCTCTCTCTCCCAGAGAATTACTCGCGCTCTCTCTCTCTCCCAGAGAATTACTCGCTCTCTCTCTCCCAGAGAATTACTCGCTCTCTCTCTCTCTCCCAGAGAATTACTCGCGCTCTCTCTCTCTCCCAGAGAATTACTCGCGCTCTCTCTCTCTCCCAGAGAATTACTCGCTCTCTCTCTCTCTCCCAGAGAATTACTCGCGCTCTCTCTCTCTCTCCCAGAGAATTACTCGCTCTCTCTCTCTCTCCCAGAGAATTACTCGCGCTCTCTCTCTCTCCCAGAGAATTACTCGCGCTCTCTCTCTCTCCCAGAGAATTACTCTCTCTCTCTCTCTCTCTCCCAGAGAATTACTCGCGCTCTCTCTCTCTCTCCCAGAGAATTACTCGCGCTCTCTCTCTCTCCCAGAGAATTACTCGCGCTCTCTCTCTCTCCCAGAGAATTACTCGCGCTCTCTCTCTCTCCCAGAGAATTACTCGCGCTCTCTCTCTCTCCCAGAGAATTACTCGCGCTCTCTCTCTCTCCCAGAGAATTACTCGCTCTCTCTCTCTCTCCCAGAGAATTACTCGCGCTCTCTCTCTCTCCCAGAGAATTACTCGCGCTCTCTCTCTCTCTCCCAGAGAATTACTCGCGCTCTCTCTCTCTCCCAGAGAATTACTCGCGCTCTCTCTCTCTCCCAGAGAATTACTCGCTCTCTCTCTCTCCCAGAGAATTACTCGCGCTCTCTCTCTCCCAGAGAATTACTCGCGCTCTCTCTCTCTCCCAGAGAATTACTCACGCTCTCTCTCTCTGTCCCAGAGAATTACTCGCTCTCTCTCTCTCCCAGAGAATTACTCACGCTCTCTCTCTCTCTGTCCCAGAGAATTACTCGCGCTCTCTCTCTCTCCCAGAGAATTACTCGCGCTCTCTCTCTCCCCCAGAGAATTACTCGCGCTCTCTCTCTCTCCCAGAGAATTACTCGCTCTCTCTCTCTCTCCCAGAGAATTACTCGCTCTCTCTCTCTCCCAGAGAATTACTCGCGCTCTCTCTCTCTGTCCCAGAGAATTACTCGCTCTCTCTCTCTCCCAGAGAATTACTCGCTCTCTCTCTCTCTCTCCCAGAGAATTACTCGCGCTCTCTCTCTCTCCCAGAGAATTACTCGCGCTCTCTCTCTCTCCCAGAGAATTACTCGCTCTCTCTCTCTCCCAGAGAATTACTCGCGCTCTCTCTCTCTCCCAGAGAATTACTCGCGCTCTCTCTCTCTCTGTCCCAGAGAATTACTCGCGCTCCCTCTCTCTCCCAGAGAATTACTCGCGCTCTCTCTCTCTCCCCAGAGAATTACTCGCGCTCTCTCTCTCTCTCCCAGAGAATTACTCGCGCTCTCTCTCTCTCTCCCAGAGAATTACTCGCTCTCTCTCTCTCTCTCCCAGAGAATTACTCGCTCTCTCTCTCTCCCAGAGAATTACTCGCGCTCTCTCTCTCTCCCAGAGAATTACTCGCGCTCTCTCTCTCTCTCCCAGAGAATTACTCGCTCTCTCTCTCTCCCAGAGAATTACTCGCTCTCTCTCTCTCTCCCAGAGAATTACTCGCGCTCTCTCTCTCTGTCCCAGAGAATTACTCGCGCTCTCTCTCTCTCCCAGAGAATTACTCGCGCTCTCTCTCTCTCTCCCAGAGAATTACTCGCACTCTCTCTCTCTCTCCCAGAGAATTACTCGCTCTCTCTCTCTCTCCCAGAGAATTACTCGCTCTCTCTCTCTCTCCCAGAGAATTACTCGCGCTCTCTCTCTCTCCCAGAGAATTACTCGCTCTCTCTCTCTCTCCCAGAGAATTACTCGCTCTCTCTCTCTCTCCCAGAGAATTACTCGCGCTCTCTCTCTCTCTCCCAGAGAATTACTCGCTCTCTCTCTCTCTCCAGAGAATTACTCGCGCTCTCTCTCTCTCTCCCAGAGAATTACTCGCTCTCTCTCTCTCTCCCAGAGAATTACTCGCTCTCTCTCTCTCTCCCAGAGAATTACTCGCTCTCTCTCTCTCTCCCAGAGAATTACTCGCTCTCTCTCTCTCTCCCAGAGAATTACTCGCTCTCTCTCTCTCTCCCAGAGAATTACTCGCTCTCTCTCTCTCTCCCAGAGAATTACTCGCTCTCTCTCTCTCTCCCAGAGAATTACTCGCTCTCTCTCTCTCTCCCAGAGAATTACTCGCGCTCTCTCTCTGTCCCAGAGAATTACTCGCGCTCTTTTTCAGTAAATTTGTCTCTCTCCCTCCCAGCGAATTTCTCTCTTCCCCAGTGAATCACACAGTCTGTCTCTCTCTCTCTATCTCTCTCTCTGTGAATTTCTCGCTCTCTCCCTCAGTGATTTACTAACTCTCTCAGGGGGGCAGTTGAGAGTCACCCACATTGTTGTGGCTCTGGAGTCACATGTAGGCCAGACCGGGTAAGGATGGCAGATTTCCCTCCCTAAAGGACATTAGTGACCCGGATGCTGACAATCGACAATGGTTTCATGGTGACTTTTTAAATTTAATTCGGTTGCTGTGATGGGATTTGAACCCAGGTCCCCAGAGCGTTACTCAGAGTCTCTGGGTTACTAGTCCAGCGACAGTCCCACTGCGCCACCGCCATCCCGTGAGTGAGTCCCAGCTCACCGTCTCTCAGCTTCATCAGAGGGAGGACGCTCGCTGTTCCGTCACTGGACGAGGTGGGGGGGTGCGGGGGTGGTGGTTCTTGTATTTGCCACAGTTCCTGGATCCGTGTGACTGCCCAGTTTGGGCACCAGGCCCAGTTTCCCCGGTGCGATCGTTGGTGGCTGGGTCCCAAACTCCGAAACTGCCTCCCTTTTACAATCGCTGTGTAAAACCAACCTCTTTGATTGGGCTATTGCGCCCCCCCCCCCCCCCCGCCCACCCCCCATTCCTACCCTGGGCCCCCTCCTCCACCCCACCTCGGGTCCCACCCCACCCCACCCTGTGCCCGTCCCATCCCAGGCTTCCCCCCTGCCCTGGACTCACCCCCCTGTGTCCTGCCCAGGGCACCCCCGCCCCCACCTTGGGGCCCTCCTCTGTCCTGCCCCAGGCCCCCCTGTGCTCCCCCACCCCCCCCCCATGTCTGTACCTCTATTCCTCCTCCCAAAGTGTATAACCTCACACTTTTCCACAGTGTATTCCATCTGCCACTTCTTAGCCCACTCTCCTAACCTGTCCATGTCCTTCTGCAGCCCCCCCCCCCCTTCCTCAATACTACCTGTCCCTCTACGTATCTTTGTATCATCTGTAAACTTAGCAACAGTGCCTTCAGTTCCTTCCTCCAAATCATTAATGTTTATTGTCAAACGCTGCGGTCCCAGCACTGACCCCTGAGACACGCCACTAGTCACTGGCTGCCATCCTGAAAAAGACCCCTTTATCCCCACTCTGACCTCTCTCCATGCCAGTGGAGTTCTTAACAGTCTCTCATGTGGCACCTTGTCAAAGGCCTTCTGGAAATCTAAATAAATCACATCCACTGGTTCTCCTTTATCTACCTTCCTTGTTACCTCCTCAAAGATCTCTAACAGATTTGTCAGACGTGACCTCCCCGCGACAAAGCTGTGCTGACTCAGTCCTACTTTATCAAGTACTCTGCAATCTCATCTTTAATAACGGACTCTAAAATCTTGCCGATGACGGTCAGGTTAACCGGCCTATAATCTCCCGTCTGCTGCCCCCCTCCCTTCTTTAAACAGCCGTGTTACATTCACTACTTTCCAGTCCTCTGGCACCCTCCCTGCCCCCAGCGATTCCTGAAAGATCACCACCGATGCCTCCACAATTCCCTCAGCTCTCTCCATTCGAGCCCTGCGGTGCAGTCCATCTGGTCCAGGCGATTTATCCACCGTCAGACTTTCCCCCAGAACTTTCTCCTTAGTGATGGACTCCCCTGTGCCCGCCCCCCTCCCGGCTGTCCTGGAGCTCTGGCATCCCACTGCTGTCTTCCACCGTGAAGACTATTCAGTTCCTCTGCCCTTTCCTCAGGGTGTTCTGCCGGTCGCCGTGTTGGCGGTGCCATCCGAGTGAAGTTGTTGTTGTAGTGTGCAGTCGACGCTTCGGGGGAGGGGGTCAGTTAATTTTTTTGGGACCTAATTCTTCTCCCGGCAGGCGGCCATCCTGCAGCAGACGGCAGAGTATATCTTCACTCTGGAGGAGGATAAGACGCGGCTGATACAGCAGAACGCCCAGCTGAAGAGATTGGTTCAGGTGAGCGGGACCCCACCCTGCTGCATGCTGGGAGGTGCCGAGATCGTAAAGGGGGGGGGGGGGGCGTGACAGTAATGTGGGTGCAAGATTGGGGGCTGCCTGGGGGTGGGGG
>NW_027650912.1:0-35165 GCF_965287045.1 Carcharhinus amblyrhynchos
GTTTGTTTTAGCTGAGGGACCGCATTCTTTTGTGAAGAGGCAAGTTAATAGCAGCTCGCAGGCCCAGCAATAGGTTCAGCTGTGTGACACTGGAGCCTAATTTCTCAATAGACCTCGTCCATTATTTACACACAGCCTGTGGACAGAGCACTGTATAGAATGCAAGTGTCCTTTCAGCCAAACTTCCTACTTTAACATTGCCAGACCTCACTTCCCAGTGTCGGCACAGAACACAACACCAGGGATATTTCTAAATATATGAAAGATAAACACTCGCTGTCTGGCCGTGCGTCTGAGATTTTTTAATCCCAATTCTTACCCGTGAATCAAACTGATTCTATTTTAACTTGATTCTGTGCTGCTAATTTATGGAATAAACAGGTTCATTAATTTTGTTTCGTTCGATAATAGAATTTCCAACAACAACTTACCTTTGTATAGTTCCTTTTAATGTAGTTAACTGTTTCCAACTCCTGAATGTGCTAATCCTGCCACAGCCTATAATAGTCCTGGTTGAGCCTGAATGTGCTGTGTGCACTGTATGTGTACATTCATGAACCTGTGCATGTGACTGTACATGCACATTTATGTGTATATACATGTGTGTAAGTGCGCATGTATGTTCATGAGCACGTGTGTGCATGTCTGTGTGCAAGTGCACGCACGTGTGTGCACATCTGTGGTGTTTGTGTGCATGCTTGTGTGCACATACCTGCATGTGTGCACATGTGCGTGCATTTGAGCACATATGTATGTGTGTGTGTGTGTGTGAGAAAAGTGATGGACAGGTGTATAAATGGAAGGATTTCTTGCAGAGTTAGTCAGTCCCCACTGCACAGTTTCAGCCCTGGAGCCTCTGCTGTCCCTCAGTCAGCACTCCGGATCCAATCTGGGTATTTGTGCAGGAGCTGGACAAGGATGGAACTGGGGAATGATGGGGCGGGGGAGGAGAAAGAGGGAGCGAGCCGAACAGGGTGGGGAGGGAATTGATTGGGACAGAGGGAGAAGTGGACAAAGCCAGGGTCGGGGGAGGAAGGGATGGGACAAAATATTAATTGTCTCAGTCAGGGTTAAATACACACAGGTGGAGACATTGACTGGATGGTCACTTGAGCACATATAAAGAGATACTTACTGATATGTGGTAGAATGGAGTTATAGAGGCGGCGCGGCACCACAGTGGTTCAGCACTGCTGCCTCACAGCACCAGGGACCTGGGTTCAATTCCTGGCTTGGGTCACTGTCTGTGTAGAGTCTGCACATTCTCCCCGTGTCTGCGTGGGTGTTCCGATTCCCTCCCACAGTCCAAAAGACACGCTGGTTAGGGTACTTTGGCTGTGCTAAATTCTCCCTCAGTGTACCCAAACAGGCACTGGAGTGTAGAAACTAGGGGATTTTCACAGTAACTTCATTGCAGTGTTAATGTAAGCCAATAATTTTGACACTAATAAACAAAATTTTCTTTTAATGCTTCACTCTGTGAATAAATCTATTCCAAGTGAAGACTAGCTCCAGGCTCCTCCATCACCAGCTGCCTATCAGGAATATCACACACAACAGGGTATGTGAGGGAACATGGTCCAAACTGGAATCACGCCTGGCCGTGATGCCTCCTGCAGTCAAACAGCTCAGCAACTGTCCCGATTAACTCAGAGGGGGAGGAGGGTGAGTTGGGGGAAAGGGGAGGGGAGGAGGGTGAATGGGGAAAGGGGAGGGGAGGAGGGTGAGTGGGGAAAGGGGAGGGGAGGAGGGTGAGCGGGGAAAGGGGAGGAGGAGGGTGAGTTGGGGGAAAGGGGAGGGGAGGAGGGTGAGTGGGGACTATCAGGGAAGTCTGAGAAATTGGAATGTTTTCTGCTGGGAATATTTTACAGTGAGGGGGAACGTCAGATAATTCAGGCAAGGAACAGTGATCGTGTGGACGGAAATATTGCTTTCGACATGGCAACGAACCTCACCACGGTGTTTACCTCCGGCTGGGTCGTAACACTGGGAGAGAGAGAGAGCAGGAATAGATAAATACCGTGTTAAAGATTTAAAGGGAATCCTAGGGTGTGGAGAGGAGGAGGGAATGGAGGGAGAGGGAGAGGGTGGAGAGGGGGAGGGAATGGAGGGAGAGGGAGAGGGTGGAGAGGGGGAGGGAATGGAGGGAGAGGGAGAGGGTGGAGAGGGGGAGGGAATGGAGGGAGAGGGAGAGGGGGGAGAGGGGGAGGGAATGGAGGGAGAGGGAGAGGGTGGAGAGGGGGAGGGAATGGAGGGAGAGGGTGGAGAGGGGGAGGGAATGGAGGGAGAGGGAGAGGGTGGAGAGGGGGAGGGAATGGAGGGAGAGGGGGAGGGAATGGGGGAGAAGGGGAATAGTTCGGATGGAGAAATTTGATTTGATTTGTTATCGTCACGTGTATTGGGATACAGTGAAAAGTATTGTTTCCTGTGTGCTGTACAGACAAAGCATACCGTTCATAGAGGAGGGGCAGGTGCAGAATTTGGCATTACAGTCATAGCTAGGGTGCAGAGAAAGATCAGCTTCGTGCGAGGTAGGTCCAGTCAAAGGTCGGAGGGCAGCCGGGAAGAAGCTGCTCTTGAATTGGTTTTGTCAGAGAGGAGGAGGGAGTGGGGGAAGGGAGAGGGGGAGGAGGAGAAGGGGGATAGGCATGTCGAGAGGGGCAGAGGGGGAGTGGATGGGATGGAGGGGGGAATGAGGGAGAATAAGGGAGGAGGGTGAGTGGGGGGAGGGGAGGAGGGTGAGTGGGGGGGAGGGGAGGAGGGTGAGTGGGGGGGAGGGGAGGAGGGTGAGTGGGGGGAGGGGAGGAGAGCGAGTGGGGGGGAGGGGAGGGAAGGAGGGTGAGTGGGGGGGAGGGGAGGAGGGCGAGTGGGGGGAGGGGAGGAGGGCAAGTAGGGGGGAGGGGAGGAGAGCGAGTGGGGGGGAGGGGAGGGGAGGAGAGCGAGTGGGGGGGAGGGGAGGGAAGGAGGGTGAGTTGGGGGGAGGGGAGGAGGGCGGGTGGGGGGGAGGAGGGCGAGTGGGGGGAGGAGGGCGAGTGGGGGGGGAGGAGGGCGAGTGGGGGGGAGGAGGGTGAGTGGGGGTGAGTGGGGGGGGAGGAGGGCCAGTGGGGGGAGGAGGGCGAGTGGGGGGGAGGGGAGGAGGGCGAGTGGGGGGGAGGGGAGGAGGGCGAGTGGGGGGGAGGGGAGGAGGGCGAGTGGGGGGAGGGGAGGGGAGGAGGGCGAGTGGGGGGGGAAGGGAGGAGGGTGAGTGGGGGGAAGGGAGGGGAGGAGTGTGGAGGGGGGAGGTGGAGAAGTGGAATTGCAGAGAGGAGAGCGGGAGATGGGGAGATGGGGACAGGCGTTGATGATAAGGACGTGGGAGAAAATTGGAAAAAACAATATAATCTCATTTGCAGCTGTTGTGAGCAGAGAGTTAGATATATGAACAGTGAGATCTGTACTGCCTGCAGCTGTACAAGAGTGCGCCATACACAATGACCTTCCAGTCAGCAGCATTTACTGAAACAGTTCGTCAAAACTTCCACAGGACAGATATCTCATCATAAACAGGCTGCAGGAAAAATATTCCAGAGCTTTCTCTCCACTGGCCGTTTTGTAAATTAGTCTTCAAAACAATCCATAGAAAATGCTGAAAAGATCACAGAGGAATTAAAATATTTATACCTAAATCCATATTAAAATTCTGATAGAACTGTTCCTCATTTTAACTTTATTTTACTCATAAGGCTTACATTAACACTGCAATGAAGTTACTGTGACGCTCCCCTAATCGCCACACTCTGGCGTCTGTTTGGATCAATGCACCTTAACCAGAACGTCTTTCAGACTGTGGGAGGAAACCCACACAGACACGGGGAGAATGTGCAGGCTCCACACGGAATAGGGAATCGAACCCAGTTCCTGGCGCTGTGAGGCAGCAGTGTTAACCACTGTGCCACCCCCCACGTTCCCTTGAGCACAGAAGGGTTTATTGTTTTTAAATATGGAACAGTGCAGCACAGAAAGCCATTCGACCCAACAAATGTGTGCTAGCTCTTTTGATGAACGATCCAGTTAGTCCCATTGATCTTTCCCGCATCTTAGAAAGTGTTTAGTCGTTGGGTGAGTATCTAATTCTTTTTTTTTGAATTAAGATGTAGATTAATCTGTTTGGAAAGCGCCGTCAAACCGACAGTAAATTATTGATTTCTGTCTGTCTGTACCTTAGGAATATGTTACACAATTACTTCCCTAAATCTCTCCCTCCTTTTGACGTACTCCCTGAAATCTGTGACCTGGTTACACTTGTATAAGATCTCTTTTAGTGGTTTCACTGTTTGATGTGCATTTCTGGCAAGTGCCTAAGGAGGTTTTGCTGTATTTTAAACAAGGAATATCTCAGATATGCGACAGGTAAACATATCAGGAAAGGACTGAAAAGAGGAGCTTAAGGGGTGACCTAGGTAGGGGGTGGCACAGTGGGCTGGCACTACTGCCTCACCGCGCTAGGGACCCAGGTTCCATTCCAGTCTCGGGTCACTGTCTGTGTGGAGTCTGCACGTTCTCCCCGTGTCTGCGTGAGTTTCCTTCGGGTGCTCCAGTTTCCTCCCACAGTCCGAAAGATCATAGAATCATAGAAACCCTACATTTCAGAAAGAGGCCATTCGGCCCATCAAGTCTGCACCGGCCACAATCCCACACAGGCCCTACCCCCATATCCCTATATATTTACCCGCTAACCTACGCATCTCAGGACACTAAGGGTCAATTTTTAGCACGGCCAATCCACCTAACCCGCACATCTTTGTACTGTGGGAGAAAACCGGAGCACCTGGAGGAAACCCACGTGGACACGAGGAGAATGTGCGAACTCCACACAGACAGTGCCCCAAGCTGGAATCGAACCCGGGTCCCTGGAGCTGTGAAGCAGCAGTGCTAACCACTGTGCCACCCGTTAGAGAGTGCCCATTCCCGAGATGGGAAACACTGAGGCTCTTTGGGATCTTATCTTGAAGCCAATGACGCAGTGCGATGTCTCCCTCACTGACACACATCCCAGAAGCAAAGGTCAGGTCGTCTTAAACAAGAATCGGAACCTTTTTATTTCTAGAGATGCATCATTTCAGAAAGCACACACTTCCCGCAGATCAGTTCCTGTATTAATAAATAAAGTGTACCAGGAGGGGCTCCGCAGGGCAACTCAACCTTCTGGAAGAATCATCCTCATCTTCTGCTGAAACAAGTGGTCCCGGTTAGTAAGCCCAGATTGTAACGCTGTGTTTGTGTTCTGGTCATAAGATGCACCTACTCCCTTTCCCCGCTCCCACACTCTTCCTCTTCTCTCCTGGACCCTGCTCCCTCAGCCCTCCCAGGAGCACTGAGCCTCTCCGTCCTGTAACCATACAACTTCACCCGACGGTTCACTAGGTTAAAATACATTCCGTAGACTTTTGTACCAAGATCTTGCGAGCAGGCCCAATAACAGGTGACTGATTTGACATGAGACACATGGGTGAGGACAATTGCTGTAGACTAGTTACCCAATAACGATTTGATAAAACTGAGGTCCCACTTCAGAGTGTAAGAGACAACTGTGCTAGTATGGATCTGGAGTCACGTAGGCCCAAATTGGGTAATGACAACAGATTTCCTTCCTGAAAAGGATATTAGTGAGGTTTTTAGTGTCATTTTAGACTCATAGAACCTCTACACACATTCAACCTATTGAGTCTGCAATCTATTCTCCAACACAGCATCCCACCTGGACCCTAATCCTGGTTATTTATCATAGAATCCCGACAGAAGGAAGCCATTCAGCTGAACAATGGGATGGCATGGGCATGTCGGGCCGAAGGGCCTGCTTCCATGCTGTAAATCTCTAAGATTCTAAACCTCTATCACTCTGTACCGACCACAATCCTTCCCAGCCTTTAGCCTCATGTATTTACCCTAGCTGGTCCCCCTGACACTAAGGGGAAGTTTAGCATGGCCAATCCACCTAACCCGCACATCTTTTGACTGCGGGAGGAAACCGGAACACCCGGAGGCAACCCGCACAGACACGGGGAGAACATACAGACTCCACACAGACAGTGACCCAAGCTGGGAATTGATGTAGAGAAGATGTTTTCCCTTGTGTGGGAGACCTGAACGAGGCTCCATCAATTTAAGTCCGTCACTAATAAACCCGATGAGGAATTCAGAGTGAAATTTCTTTACCCAGAGAGTGGCGAAGATGTGAAGCTTGCTCCCTCAGTGAGGCTAATAGTAGGAATGTATTTAAAGGGTGGTGCAGTAATCCAGAGACCCAGGGCAAGATCTGGGGACCCAGGTTTAACTCCCACCACAGCAGATTTCAATGAAAAGACTGGAATTAAAACGTCTACAGCTGACCACGAAACCATTGTTGGAAAAACCCATCTGGTTCACTAACGTCCCAGGAAATCTGCTATCCTTACCCGGTCTGGCCTACATGTGACTCCAGGGCCACAGTGTTCACCCTAATGGGATGGGCAATAAATGTTGGCCCAGCCAGCAATGCCCACATCCTGTAAATGAATTAACATCAAGCTGGATAAACAGATGAGGGATAAGGATGAGAAAGATATGACGATAGGCTGGGGCCACGTGCTTGTGGATCATTAACACTAGCAGGGGGCAGGTGGCTAAATGGCCTATTTTCTCATAAATAGAATCATAGCGTCCCTACAGTGCAGAAGGATTTGGCCCAACGAGTCTGTACCGACCACAATCCCAATCCGGCCTTATCCCCGTAACGCCACACATTTATCCTGCTAATCCCCCTGACACTAGGGGCAATTTAGCATGGCCAATCCACCTAACCCTACACATCTTTGGACACTAAGGGACAATTTAGCATGGCCAAGCTACCTAACCTGCACACCTTTGGACACTAAGGGACAATTTAGCATGGTCAATCCACCCGACCCTACACATCTTTGGACACTAAGGGACAATTTAGCATGGCCAATCCACCAAACCTACACATCTTTGGACACTAAGGGACAATTTAGCATGGTCAATCCACCTGACCCTACACATCTTTGGACACTAAGGGACAATTTATCATGGCCAATCCACCTAACCCTACACATCATTGGACATTAAGGGGCAATTTATCATGGCCAATCCACTTAACCCACACATCGTTGGATTGTGGGAGGAAACCGGAGCACCCGGAGGAAACCCATGCAGACACAGGGAGAACGTGCAAACTCCACACAGACAGTGACCCAAGCTGAGAATTGAACCCGGGTCCCTGACGCTGTGAGACAGCAGTGCTAACCACCGTGCCGCCCCCAAACAGTAAAGCTTCTGTGCTGATGCAACTTATAAAAGAAATTTCTCAACAGAAATGGGGGTAAATAAACAGGAGTAAATGATCCGCAAAAGGACAAAAGCAACTCGTAATGCTTCAAATACTGGCAGGAGTTGGGTCTTGGTGTACAAAAACTCAATATCTTAGCAATGAAGACATCATTTTGCTCCATATTAAAGTATATGACTCCACCAAATCAGCATGGAAAAAATGGGGAACATTCGCGTGATTCCCAACACTAATCTCCCTGATCCAATGAACTTGTCTGACTGCACCTCAACGTTAGAGTTACGTCAAAGCACTCTCTCTTTCCCAAACATATCACATGCTTCATATTCCCGCTCCAATTCAATGTGAGAAGGAAGGTATTATCACTCTGTATAGTACAGGACAGAGAGAAATGTGACGTGAAAGACAAGGTCAAATATTAAATCTCACCAGGGTCACCATTAATCACCTTTATCTGTTCGTCATTTCTGTTCTTCAAGTTGCTAGAGGAGGTAACATTCTTCATTTCATACCTAATCCCCCATCAAACAATCCCAGGACCGGTACAGGACGAGGTTAGATACAGAGTAAAGCTCCCTCTACTCTGTCCCCCCATCAAACACTCCCAGGACAGGACCAGCACGGGGTTAGATACAGAGTAAAGCTCCCTCTACACTGTCCCCATCAAATACTCCCAGGACAGGTACAGCACGGGGTTAGATACAGAGTAAAGCTCCCACTACACTGTCCCCCCATCAAACACTCCCAGGACAGGTACAGCACAGGGTTAGATACAGAGTAAAGCTCCCTCTACACTGTCCCCATCAAATACTCCCAGGACAGGTACAGCACGGGGTTAGATACAGAGTAAAGCTCCCTCTACACTATCCCCATCAAACACTCCCAGGACAGGTACAGCACGGGGGTTAGATACAGAGTAAAGCTCCCTCTACACTGTCCCCATCAAACACTCCCAGGACAGGTACAGCACGGGGTTAGATACAGAGTAAAGCTCCCTCTACACTGTCCCCCATCAAACACTCCCAGGACAGGACCAGCACGGGGTTAGATACAGAGTAAAGCTCCCTCAGTGATGTTTAGCCCACTCCTAATGGGTCACCTCCTGTTTATCAGTGGGTCATTTATCCTCCCCTTGTCAATCTTTCTCCTCTGTCTGTTTGTTAATGTAACTCCTGTATCCTGATTGCAATCTCCCATCACACCCAAGCAGATATTACACCTTCCCCAGGCCCAAATCTGTCTCTAAAACCTAACTGGGGGGGAGAAAAAACTCCTTATAAATATACATTAGGCAAAGATTCCTACAACATTCCCGAATTCCAAGAAGTTTCAGCGTTTATAAATACACAAGTCATTGGCTAAATTCTGGATGTCCGGATGGGATTGTTGGCTGCAGTGTTCTCCCAGCAGGAGGTGGGGGAGTCTGCACTGTGACGGCTGGAACTCCAGACGCTAATCTCGGAGGCCGGACCCCCCCCCCCGGGTCACTCTCGGCATGCACGTGGAGCGTCACCGGCTGAAGGTCAAAGGTTGCCATCGCCCTGCTGCTCCGAGAGCGTGGGTGGCCATGTCGATATGAAGAGTCTGTGCACACATCCGGTCAGTGGGACTGGTCTGAATGGGCGCCGGTCGCTATAGCGTTCTGATAGCCACTGGGTACAAGAGAGACATGTGCTCGGCCCCCTTGATGGGCAGCTTGCGACTGCTGTAGTAGTGGATAATTTCAGGTACGCTGTCGAAGGGAGGACTGTTCAGACCCAGGATATATTTACTGTCTTTGGTTCGAGTTAGTTTCATGTGCATGAAGCCCTGGTTACTCCTGCAGACAAGAAATGGAAGAGATAGTGTTAGAATTGGAGGATCACAAGCATTTCACCAAGTGCAAAAAAGGCCATTCAGCCCATCACAGTGTGCCAGCCCCTCCGAAAGACCGATGAATGATGGTCCAGTCCTTGCCTGTATTCAGTTACCATTACTGCTTTGTCACTGGGGTACAGTACTGGTGGGGATGGGTCTGTCACTGTATAACGCTGGGGTACAGTACTGGTGTGGATGGGTCTGTCACTGTATAACACTGGGGTACAGTACTGGTGTGGATGGGTCTGTCGCTGTATAACACTGGGGTACAGTACTGGTGGGGACGGGTCTGTCACTGTATAACACTGGGGTACAGTACTGGTGGGGACGGGTCTGTCACTGTATAACACTGGGGTACAGTACTGGTGGGGGTGGGTCTGTCGCTGTATAACGCTGGGGTACAGTACTGGTGGGGACGGGTCTGTCACTGTATAACGCTGGGGTACAGTACTGGTGGGGACGGGTCTGTCACTGTATAACACTGGGGTACAGTACTGGCGGGGACGGGTCTGTCACTGTATAACACTGGGGTACAGTACTGGTGTGGACGGGTCTGTCACTGTATAACACTGGGGTACAGTACTGGTGGGGACGGGTCTGTCACTGTATAACACTGGGGTACAGTACTGGTGGGGACGGGTCTGTCACTGTATAACACTGGGGTACAGTACTGGCGGGGACGGGTCTGTCACTGTATAACACTGGGGTACAGTACTGGCGGGGACGGGTCTGTCACTGTATAACACTGGGGTACAGTACTGGTGTGGATGGGTCTGTCAGTGTATAACACTGGGGTACAGTACTGGCGGGGACGGGTCTGTCACTGTATAACACTGGGGTACAGTACTGGTGTGGATGGGTCTGTCACTGTATAACACTGGGGTACAGTACTGGCGGGGACGGGTCTGTCACTGTATAACACTGGGGTACAGTACTGGTGTGGATGGGTCTGTCACTGTATAACACTGGGGTACAGTACTGGTGTGGATGGGTCTGTCACTGTATAACACTGGGGTACAGTACTGGTGTGGATGGGTCTGTCACTGTATAACACTGGGGTACAGTACTGGTGGGGACGGGTCTGTCACTGTATAACACTGGGGTACAGTACTGGCGGGGACGGGTCTGTCACTGTATAACACTGGGGTACAGTACTGGTGGGGACGGGTCTGTCACTGTATAACACTGGGGTACAGTACTGGCGGGGACGGGTCTGTCACTGTATAACACTGGGGTACGTACTGGTGGGGACGGGTCTGTCACTGTATAACACTGGGGTACAGTACTGGCGGGGACGGGTCTGTCACTGTATAACACTGGGGTACAGTACTGGCGGGGACGGGTCTGTCACTGTATAACACTGGGGTACAGTACTGGTGGGGACAGCAGATGGTGGAATTTGAATTCAATTAAAAACAAATTGGAATTAAGAATCTACTGATGACCATGAAACCATTGTCGATTGTCAGAAAAACCCATCTGGCTCACTAACATCTTTTAGGGAAGGAAATCTGCCGTCCTTACCCGGTCTGGCCTACATGTGACTCCAGAGCCACAGCAATGTGGTTGACTCTCAACTGCCCTCCAAGGGCAACTAGGGATGGGCAATAAATGCTGGCCAGGCAGTGACACCCATGTCCCACAAGTGAATAAAAAAAGTTACACAAACTAATTGCCCCACTTGCAATTATCCTAAATAAAACTATGGAGATGCTGTATTGATTTTATTTATTATTGTCACATATACAGTGAAAAGTACTGTTTCTTGTTCATAGAGAAGGAAAGAAGAGGGTGCAGAATGTAGTGTTACAGTCACAGCTAGGGTGTAGAGAAAGATCAACTTAGTGTGAGGTAGGTCCATTCAAAAGTCTGATGGCAGCAGGGAAGACGCTGTTCCTGAGTTGGTTGGTACATGACTTCAGACTTTTGTATCTTTTTCCCGAAGGCAGAAGGTGGAAGAGAGAATGTCCGGGGTGAGTGGGGTCCTTAATTATTCTGGCTGCTTTCCCGGGGCGGTGGGAAGTGTGGACAGAGTCAATGGATGGGAGGCTGGTTTGCGTGATGGAATGGGCTATGTTCATGACTTTTTCTTGCGGTCTTGGACAGAGCAGGAGCCCATACCAAGCTGTGATACAACCAGAAAGAATGCTTTCTATGGTGTGTCTGTAAAAGTTGGTGAGAATTGTAGCTGATATGCCAAATTTCCATAGTCTTCTGAGAAAGTAGAGGCGTTGGTGGGGCTTTCTTAACTATAGTGTCGGCATGGGGGGGACCAGGACAGGTTGTTGGTGATCTGGACACGTAAAAACCTGAAACTCTTGACCCTTTCTACTTCATCCCTGTTGATGTAGACAGGGGCATGTCCTCCTCTTCATTCCTGGAGTCGATGACAATCTTCGTTTTGTTGACATTGAGGATTTTGTACGCAAGGAGGATGCGCCATCCTTTAATTATCTTGAACATCTCAATCAGGTCACCCCTCCCCACCAACTCACCTCCTGTGCACGAGGGACTATTCAACTCCTACCTTGGGAAATTTACTCTAAAGGTGCCACGTAAATGCAGGCTGTCCTTGTTGTTGTACTGGGAGCAGCAGCCTCCAGTGGGACTGTGCCCAGGTGAGGGGTCCCTTTAAGTCGCGCCATATGATGCGACTGCCTCGGAGAGTATCGTGGGTTTTGAAAGCTTGTGGAGTGGGTGGGAGGGCCTGGCGTTTGCTCTGGATTGCTCGCTGTCCTGTCACTCACTGGTGACCCCGCATTCCTCAGCCGTATTGTCCCGACACAGCCTAATCTGCTCCGACAGCGAACACCACTTCCTTCCCCAGGAACTGACAGTCTCGGGTGTGACAGTACAGCCGGCAGCGTGGGGGAAACTGTCTCAAACTGAGAGCTGGGGACATACAAACTCACAAGCCTATAATCGACCGCGGGGAGTGGAGGAGGTCCGTGCGTCTCCCAGACAGGATGAGTTGGAATCGGAGACAGAGACATCCCTGCTGACAGGCAATGCACTGTGGCGGTGCAGTCATTACAGTGGCACCTTCGCAGCCATGTTGCACAGCAAGATCCCAGGAGTAAAGCATGAGTGACCAGTGATTTTTTGATGTAATTTGATTTATTATTGTCACATGTATTAACATACAGTGAAAAGTAATGTTTCTTGCACGCTATACAGACAGAACATACTGTTCATAGAGAAGGAAAGGAGAGGGTGCAGAATGTAGTGTTACAGTCATAGCTAGGGTGTAGAGAAAGTTCAACTTAGTGTGAGGTAAGTCCATTCAAAGGTCTGACAGCAGCAGGGAAGAAGCTGTTCTTGAGTCTGTTGGTACATGACCTGAGACTTTTGTATCTTTTCCCCCGATGGAAGAAGGCGGAAGAGAGAATGTCCGGGGTGAGTGGGGTCCTTGATTATGCTGGTTGCTTTCCCGAGGCAGTGGGACATGTAGACAGAGTCAATGGATGGGAGGGCTTCATGATGGATTGGGCTTCATTCACAATCTTTTGTAGTTTCTTGCGGTCTTGGGCAGAGCAGGAGCCCATACCAAGCTGTGATACAACCAGAAAGAATGCTTTCTATGGTGCATCTGTAAAAATTGGTGAGAATCGTAGCTGACATTCCAAATTTCCTTAGTCTTCTGAGGAATTGCTGATTAACAGGGGAACACTGACCAAATAAAAGGGAGAAAGCTCTTCTTCAAATAGCGCTGGGGGTGCTTTACCTCCACACAAAGCAGCAGTCGGGGCCCCAGCTGAAGGCGTTACCTCCAACAGTGCAGCACCCCCATACTGATACACATTTTTACATTGATACTGTCCGTCTAGAACGCTGGGTAGTGATGGCAGAGACTCCGATTTCGTTCTATCACACGGCTGAACAGAAATCCCACTCTTACTGCTTGCCATTGATGCACAGGGAGAGGATTTACAGGCTGATTCTTCAGAGTGGCACAGTGGGTTAGCACTGCTGCCTCACAGCGCCAGGGACCCGGGTTTGATTCCCAGCTTGGGTCACTGTCTGTGCGGAGACTGCACATTCTCCCCGTGTCTGCGTGGGTTTCCTCCGGGTGCTCCGGTTTCCTCCCACAGTTGGAAAGACGTGCTGGTTAGGGTGCGTTGGCCGTGCTAAATTCTCCCTCAGTGTACCTGAACAGGTGCCAGAGTGTGGCGACTAGGGGATTTTCACAGCAACTTCATTGCAGTGTTAATGTAAGCCTTACTTCTGACACTAATAAATAAACTTTAACTTTAAAGATTGAAGAAAATAAGGTTTGCACATTCTCCCTGTGTCTGCTCCAGTTTCCCCCCACAGTGCAATGATGTGCAGGTTAGGGTGATTAGCCATGGTGTGACATAATGGGGATAGGGTCTGGATAGGATTGTTGTCAGGACAGGCTCGATGGGCCAAATGGCCTCCATCTGCACGGTAGGGCTTCAATGATTCTATAAAGATGACAGTAACCGAGTCCACTGGGTCTATTCTGGAGCTAATTATTTCCTTATTGTTTGAACAAGATTTCAAAAGTAATCTTGCTCATCTCGAGTGTCAGGATATATCAAGGTTTCGGGTGCAGCGTGTTTTTCAGAGGTTTTGATTAAAGATCCTGTCCAAGTAAAATATAATTCTCCGCACTTTGGAATCTCATTATCACCATGTTTTATTTAGCATTGCTGTCTTCTCTGATGAATGCTCCAGTTAAGTCAAGGTCTCGGAAGGAGGCCTTTTATGTACTCAAACAAATCTGCGTCTGGATCCTCCTCGTGTGTTTGCCCCTCGGGGTGGCACAGTGGTTAGCACTGTGTGGAATCTGCATGTTCTCCCCATCTCTCCATGGGTTTCCTCCCACAGTCTGAAAGACATGCTGGTTAGGGCACATTAGCCATGCTAAATTCTCCCTCAATGTACCCGAAAAGGTGCCGCAGTGTGGCAGTAACTTCACTGCAGTGTTAACATAAGCCGACTTGTAACACTAATAAATAAACTTTACTTTCCCTTTAAGTGTGTTTGTTGTATCCGGTGTTTGGATTTGGAAAGTTCAAGCCAGCTGAACTTCCTGCGTGTAAGATTCTGAATGGTGTCAGGTGCAGCCCGGAGCCCCCCCCGACCCTGGAGCTCTCTGACCTCTGAGCCCGAAGGTGGTGGGTTTGTGTCTCGCTCTCAGGATTTGAGCATATAATCCAGGCTGACACACCCAGCTCAGTATAGAGGGAGTGCTGCATTGTTGGAGATGCTGACTGGCAGATCAGTGTTTAACGTGGTTTACGCGTGAAGATTCAAGGTTTTATTAGAAGAGTTGATACAGCTTACATTTCATGTTTTATCTTCAGTACAGCATTTCTGACAGTACAGCACTCCCAAAATACTCTGAGACAAGCACGTGACAACCACCAATACCGAATAAGCTAAGGGACAGAAGCATATACCTGAGATAGATAGCTGCATCTTTATTAATCCGGAACACCGTAACTATGTCGCGGGTTGTGGGTTTTAACAAACAGAAAAGAACATGGTTTGCACGTGTAGGTTCAAGCTAACACACAATATGTTTCATTGAGAGAGCTGTTCTCTGCTCTGTACAGAGTACAAACTGATAGTAAAACAGCAGCCTGTGCAAGCACCCTAATGACATCACCACCAAATCATGTGATCAGCTCTGAAGCAATCTGCAACCCACTTAAATAAATAACAAACACAACTTGGCTCTGCACTCCCGATTTGTAATGAGACTTGCAGAATCTTTTCTGATCAGGGTGTGTTGTACAGTACTCAGGGTACCTGTACAGATGTGGACACATGGATGTTAAAGACCATAAGACGTAGGAGCAGAATTAGGCCACTCAGCCCATCGAGTCTGCTCCGCCATTCAATCATGGCTGATATTTTTCTCATCCCCATTCTCCTGCCTTTTCCCCGTAACCCCC
This sequence comes from Carcharhinus amblyrhynchos, assembly GCF_965287045.1. Classification (NCBI taxonomy): domain Eukaryota; kingdom Metazoa; phylum Chordata; class Chondrichthyes; order Carcharhiniformes; family Carcharhinidae; genus Carcharhinus; species Carcharhinus amblyrhynchos. The sequence goes on from NW_027650912.1 coordinate 15,106, forward strand.
TGATCCCCTTATTAATCAAAAACCTATCTATCTCTGTCTTAAAGACACTCAATGACCCAGCCTCCACAGCCTTCCATGACAAAGAGTTCCACAGATTCATTACCCTCTGGCTGAAGAATTTCATTTCAGTTTTAAAAGATCGTTCCTTTAGCCTGAGGTTGTGCTCTCAGGACAGTAGGGTGCTCACTCTGGTGTCCTGGACAATCTGTGCATGTGTGACTGGCTGTGAGAGTCAGTGCAATGTGTTAATGTGTGAGCGTGTTTAGTGCACATGTCAGTGTGAGTGTTTGAGTCAGTTTGAGAGCGTGTCAGTGTGAGCCTGTGTGTGTGTGTGTGTGTGTGTGTGTGTGTGTGTGTGTGTGTGTCAGTGCAAGTGTGTGTATGTGCGTGCGTGCACGCATGTTCTGGGTGAACTGTTGTCAATGTCACTGCAGTGTCAATGTCTGAAGAGTGTGGGTCAATGATATTAAAATTTATTCACAGACATGTAAAGCAGGTTGACGCCCATTGCGGGCGTGGACCCGATGACATCACTGGCGAGGGGAGAGGAAGATCCAAAGTTATAATCTCACCAGCAAGAACTGCAACATCCAGATCAGAGACCCCGCCGGCAATCACACGGATAGCAAACCTGGGCCCATCACCCACCATAGAGTTCTACAGCACAGAGAGAGAGGCCCTTTGGCCCATCCATATTCCAGCATGGCACTCCCACTGAGGGAAAACTGCACTGTTGGACGGATCGTCCAGTCCCACCTGATCTCTCGGGTGGATCCAGAAGATCCCATGGCCATGATTCTCAAGGAGAGCCAGGACACACATCCCAGTATCCGGATCTGACATTCCCTCCCCAGCAACATCACCGGGAAGCTGGGATAACCGGATATTTACCTCCGGGAGCTTGGCTAACACGAGGAACCGGCTGAATGTGTAATGAGAGTGACTGTCAGCGAAGAGACGTAGAGGTTTCCAGCATGGAAACAGGCCCTTCAGCCCAACTTGTCCATGCCACCCCTTTTTTTTTTAACCAAGCTAGTCCCAGTTGCCCATATCCCTCTACGCCCACCTTCCCCATGTCTAAACACTGTTTACAAGATAAAATTGTACCCGCTTGCAGACGGACACTTCGCTAATGGAATTCTTGGTGAAGGAACCATAGCCGAGGAAGATTTGGTGAGACAGAGAGAAGAAATCGCTAATAATTGCTTCTCGGCACGCTGAGCCCACCTTCCCCACACCGCCCCCCTCACTCCCAGCCACAGTTTGCCTTTCCATTCTCCCAGGAACAAAGTCTTTATTCTTGGCGAAGCTGGCTGGATTTCTATGGTTACACAGGGTGACTTGTTTTTATTGATTCCTGACATGCTTTGAAGAATAAAGCAAGGTGGTGGGATCAGTAATCTGTGTCTGATTCGGAATCAGTTTATTATCCTCTAATTGACTGTATTTTATATGCGTAAGCTTCTTGCTCTGGGATTAAGCATGTACCATTTTCAAACAAAAAAAAGAGAGAGAATCAGCTTCACAGATTCCCAGCCCCGGGGGAGGGTGGGTCTGAGACAGAAAGCAAGTACAGGAAACACACACACACACAGACACACACACACACATATACAGGTACAGGCACGCGCATACACGGACACAGAGACATGCACACACATACAAAGAGAGAGACACACACACTCATAGGAACACGAACACACACACACACATGCACAGAGACATACACACACAAACACGTACAAAGACACACACAGACACATGCACACACTCACAGAAACACAGACACACATAAAGAGAGAGAGAGACACACACACAGGCACTCTTATATACACACAGAAACACACTCAGATACATGCAAGCACACAGAGACATGCACACAGGCATACACAGAATCATTGAATGTCTACAGTGCTGAAGGAGGCCATTTGGCCCATTGAGTCTGCAGTGACCACAATCCCACCCAGGCTCTATCCCCACATATTTACCCTGCTAATCCCCTGACAGACTGAGGGAGCGCCGCACTGTCAGAGGGTCAGTGCTGAGGGAGCGCCGCACTGTCAGAGGGTCAGTGCTGAGGGAGCGCCGCACTGTCAGAGGGTCAGTGCTGAGGGAGCGCCGCACTGTCAGAGGGTCAGTGCTGAGGGAGCGCCGCACTGTCAGAGGGTCAGTGCTGAGGGAGCGCCGCACTGTCAGAGGGTCAGTGCTGAGGGAGCGCCGCACTGTCAGAGGGTCAGTGCTGAGGGAGCGCCGCACTGTCAGAGGGTCAGTGCTGAGGGAGCGCCGCACTGTCAGAGGGTCAGTGCTGAGGGAGCGCCGCACTGTCAGAGGGTCAGTGCTGAGGGAGCGCCGCACTGTCAGAGGGTCAGTGCTGAGGGAGCGCCGCACTGTCAGAGGGTCAGTGCTGAGGGAGCGCCGCACTGTCAGAGGGTCAGTGCTGAGGGAGCGCCGCACTGTCAGAGGGTCAGTGCTGAGGGAGCGCCGCACTGTCAGAGGGTCAGTGCTGAGGGAGCGCCGCACTGTCAGAGGGTCAGTGCTGAGGGAGCGCCGCACTGTCAGAGGGTCAGTGCTGAGGGAGCGCCGCACTGTCAGAGGGTCAGTGCTGAGGGAGCGCCGCACTGTCAGAGGGTCAGTGCTGAGGGAGCGCCGCACTGTCAGAGGGTCAGTGCTGAGGGAGCGCCGCACTGTCAGAGGGTCAGTGCTGAGGGAGCGCCGCACTGTCAGAGGGTCAGTGCTGAGGGAGCGCCGCACTGTCAGAGGGTCAGTGCTGAGGGAGCGCCGCACTGTCAGAGGGTCAGTGCTGAGGGAGCGCCGCACTGTCAGAGGGTCAGTGCTGAGGGAGCGCCGCACTGTCAGAGGGTCAGTGCTGAGGGAGCGCCGCACTGTCAGAGGGTCAGTGCTGAGGGAGCGCCGCACTGTCAGAGGGTCAGTGCTGAGGGAGCGCCGCACTGTCAGAGGGTCAGTGCTGAGGGAGCGCCGCACTGTCAGAGGGTCAGTGCTGAGGGAGCGCCGCACTGTCAGAGGGTCAGTGCTGAGGGAGCGCCGCACTGACAGAGGGTCAGTGCTGAGGGAGCGCCGCACTGTCAGAGGGTCAGTGCTGAGGGAGCGCCGCACTGACAGAGGGTCAGTGCTGAGGGAGCGCCGCACTGACAGAGGGTCAGTGCTGAGGGAGCGCCGCACTGTCAGAGGGTCAGTGCTGAGGGAGCGCCGCACTGTCAGAGGGTCAGTGCTGAGGGAGCGCCGCACTGTCCGAGGGTCAGTGCTGAGGGAGCGCCGCACTGTCCGAGGGTCAGTGCTGAGGGAGCGCCGCACTGTCAGAGGGTCAGTGCTGAGGGAGCGCCGCACTGTCAGAGGGTCAGTGCTGAGGGAGCGCCGCACTGTCAGAGGGTCAGTGCTGAGGGAGCGCCGCACTGTCAGAGGGTCAGTGCTGAGGGAGTGCCGCACTGTTGGAGAGAATTTTAGATTGGATGGTGGAACATTTGAAACTGAGGAGGTAAAATGGAACGGAATTGGAGGAGCACAGAGATCCCAGAGGGTTTGGGAAAGGGCTGGCACAGTGGTTAGCACTGCTGTCTCACCTGGGTTCGATTCCCAGCTTTGGTCATTGTCTGTGTGGAGTCTGCACATTCTCCCCGTGTCTGCGTGGGTTTCCTCCGGGTGCTCTGGCTTCCTCCCACAGTCTGAAAGACGTGCTGGTTAGGGTGCATTGGCCGTGCTAAATTCTCCCTCGGTGTACCCGAACAGGGGCAGGAGTGTGGTGACTTGGGGGCTTTCACAGTAACTTCATTGCGGTGTTAATGATAGCTTACTCGTGACATTAGTAAATTAAAAAAAGAGATTGCGGAGATCGAGGGGGGTATGAGGCCAGGGGGTGAAGTTGTGAATGAAGATTTGAACTTCAGAATCGAGATGCTGTGGGAGCTTGGGGAGACTGCTGGACCCTGACCCAGAGAATACACAACCTCTGGGAGGGAAATGGTTACAGTAAAAAGTCTCACAACACCAGGTTAAAGTCCAACAGGTTTATTTGGTAGCAAACCCCACTAGCTTTCAGAGCGCTGCTCCTTCATCAGGTGAGTGACGAAGGGTCAGAGGCCTGAAAACTGGGGCGTTTGCTACCTGTTGGACTTTAACCTGTGAGAATTCTTACTGTGTTGACCCCAGTCCAACAGCAGCATCTCCACATCAGGGAAATGATTCTCAGAGAGTTAGGAAAGCAGCAGTGACTGTAGAAAACAGACAGTGAGGAGTGCGGGTTTATTAGTGGAAATACCCTAACAGAGCAAAGAGCCTCCTGGAACTTAATTACAGTCTAATCGAGCTGCGAGGTACGTGCAGTTTCTGTGAGCGCGACTGGCTCCTTGCCTTGCTCGAGGCTGCAGATTCGGCATTCATGAGATTCTAAAGCTGAGACACTTACAAGATGCAACTGCTATTATTATCCAGAAGAAAGAACTGGGGGTGGGGGGGGGGATGATGTGCTGGGCCAGGGTCCGATACCACCCTGACTGCTTTACTGATATCCAAAACTCTGCAGGCAATGAAATAGACCCCCCTCCCCCCGGCAGAGGGCTTCAGAGGCTTCACACCAACTCCCAGGCCCCGAGTACAGCAGGACCAAGACAGGGGCAGAATGCACTCAAAATACCTCCATCGAATCCCTACAGTGCAGGAGGCGGCCATTCGGCCCATCGAGCCTGCACCGACCACAGTCCCACCCAGGCCCTATCCCCATAACCCTACGCATTTACCTCAGCTACCCCCTCCCCCCTCCCCGACAATTGAGGGAGAATTTAGCACGGCCAATGCACCCTAACCCGCACATTTTTCGGACTGTGGGAGGAAACTGGAGCACCCGGAGGAAACCCACACAGACATGGGGAGAATGTGCAGACTCTACACAGGCAGTGACCCAAGCCGGGAATCGAACCCAGGTCCCTGGTACCGTGAGACAGCAGTGCTAACCGCTGTGCCACTGAGCCGGTAAATCTTCAATACAGATGTAATTCTCATTCTACGTAAAATATATTCATGTCATGATGGCTAATTTCTGGACAATTATCTGGACAATTACCTTCCGGAATGGCAAACCATGTCTGGCTGTGACCCTCGATCAGTAATGGCTAATTGGTAGCATCATAGCACCTTGAGCCTTGTTATGTCTGAACAGACTCGAAAGGCCCTTCAATAGAAACTATACCAAGGCCAGCTGCATTTCAGAACCCAGGCTGGCCAAGCAGAGATCACTAGTCTGCTAGGAGAAAGAGCCCACAATGTTATCTTCAAATTCTTAATGGTTGGAACATCAACAACCTCGGAAAAAAGGATATTCGCCTTTTGTCAGAGCCAAAGTAGAGAGGTGGGGGTCATGTGACATGACCCATTCCTTCCTAGCTGCTGGAACCTGTAATGTTGTCTTGTGGAACTGCAGAACTCATCCCGCCATCTCTCCATCTACCAAGCATCAGGAAACAGGGCCTCACCCAAGTTTAAATACTTGGCGTCCCCACACATGCAGTTTCTACTTGAACTTCTCAATGTCTATACCATCAGCTGCAAGACTAATTCCTCTCATCACAGAACTAAATTGAACTAGAAAAATGAATTATCCAGCATCTGTTTTCAACCTGCCAACCTCTGCAAAGGATTACACCATTGGACTTCTGGACTATGGATCACATGAAACAAGAGTTATTTTATCGCTGGTCTTCATCTCTGTCCCTCATCTCTGTCCCCACCTTTTATTGCATGGCTGCACAGGGGTTACATTGTGACCCTTGTCCCACATTTGTGTGTGTTTGAATAAACTAACCCTTTGAATTCACCCTGAATAAACTAACCCCCCCGAGTTCACCCTGAATAAACTAACCCTCTGAGTTCACGCTATCTTGAGTTTGTTGTGGGATTATTAATCAAAATTAGATTGTTTCAAAACTGAGGCCTTAGGGAAATACTTACAAAGAGGGAAGAAAATCCAAAAAAGACATCTTTCTGTTTATAGGCAGGTTATGGGAGAAGAAATTGGGGCTCGAGGCCCCTGTACAGTCATGCGATAAAAGATTTCTTTTTCATTCATTCATGGGACACGGGCATCACTGGCTGGGCCAGCATTTATTGCCCATCCCGAGTTGCCCTTGGAGGGCAGTTGAGAGTCAACCACATTGCTGTGACTCTGAGGTCACATGTAGGCCAGACCAGGTAAAGACGGCAGATTTCCTTCCCTAAAGGACATTAGTGAACCAGATGGGTTTTTCCGATAGTGGTTTCACGGTCATCAGTAGATTCTTAATTCCAGATTTTTAAAATTGAATTCAAATTCCATTGTCTGCCGTGGTGGGATTTCGACCTGGGCCCCCAGAACATCAGCTGAGTTTCTGGATTAAAAGTCTGGTGATAATATCACTAGGCCATCGCCTTCCCATTGTTTAAGGGTGCTATATAAAGGCACGACGTTGCTGTCCTTGCCTCAACTCCCCACTGAACACTATCCCACGGGGAGTTAGACTGTCTCTATCCAAACTCTACTTTCCATAATCTTTGCCTTTTAATGGGAGAATCTACACAGAAAAACACATGATTCAGCTGGAGTTTTGCAACGCTCATCATTTCAGGGAGTTGTAAACTACAGGAATGAAATATTAATGCTAATAAGGTCATTAATCATAAACTGGCATCTTAATAAAGGAAATCATTCCAGTTTTGGCACACAGCATCTACAAGTTTGGTATTTCTCACATTCTTGTTCCTTCATCTCTTTTCCAATTTTCTCCCTTGTGCTAAATTGCTGATCTGGGCAGAAGGTGTCAGGGCCACCATCTCTCACCACCCCCCCCCCCCTTACACGCCCGCGTCCGACCTTCAGTCTCACTCCCACAAACGGCAATCACTCTGCGGGGCCCATCACTCAATCCCACTTGGAGGATTATTGTCCAGCCAAGGTATCCGGGGCAGGGGAGGGCATTCCGAGTTAGATTAGCCGGCCTCACATCGAGGGCTGGAACAAGTCCAATGGGCTGATTGGCCTCTCCACCCACTGGTAAAAGAGAATATTGCCCTGAGGAAATGCAAACGGTTCCAGCAAATGAATATTAAAAAGGGTTATTTTAGCGGCAATAGATGTCCCTCTCTCATAATCACACACAGATATACACACACACAGTCACACATAGATGCATGCACACAGACACACACATGCACACAGACAGACAACACAATCTCACAGACCTACACACACACACACACACACACACACACACACACACAGGGACAAACACACAGACAAGCATATGTGCACACAGAGATATTCACACAGACACACAAAGACACGGATACACACAGACACACATACACATAGAAAGATAGATGCACACAGACACACAGATACACACACACACACACACACACAGATGTACAAACACAAAGATATGCACACACAGACACACAGCCTCAATGAAACAATGTTTTGGTAAAAGCACAAAAGGGAACGGAGATTGTGAGGAGGGACAGTTTGGTTTCAGTTAATCCCTTTTGTAAATTCTCTTCTGCTCCACCCACATGGGAAACTGGGACAGGATATTTTGCACCCAGCCTCCCTCCTGTTCACTCAGTAACGAGCAAAACTCCCAGACTCTCATCACTGAATGGTGGAGTTGGGGGGGAACAGGATACATGGTGCAAGTGGAACCCACTGTCTCACTGTTTTGCAGGGAACCCAGAAACATCAAACCAACTCCCGTTAAATTAAAGGTGCTTTCTTTCTAAACTCTACCATCCTGATCTCTTTCTGTTGCCTTATTTTTGTCCAAAGATTCGATTAAACGTGTGATAGATTTAATTACATCTCAATCTGGCTCAGGTGAAAGGTTGAAGCTCTCACTTTTGCCCTACACTTGGACCCCTCGGTCAGTTGGGAATTAAACTGGGCAGAACAGCGAGATAAAGTTTCCAATCTCAGCATCGGGTCAGTGTGACTCGGAGACTCGCACTGGCTCTGCAGACAATAAACACTGGCGCGTCAGCAATGGCTTTCTATCCCACTGCATTAGTGACGCATAATCAGTCTTTTGAAAAGAAGTCATTACATGCAATAAACAGAATTAATTTAAAGTAATCTCCTTTGAGCACTTGGCAGCGTTCCAGGCTTTCAAAATCCGCCAGCGGAAGCTCGGAAAATTGACACAAGCCATGGCTCATCCGGCAGCACTTTCCCAGGGTGAGGGTCAGGAGTTTGTAAGCTATAAGCCCACACAGCCCTCCCATAGTGCAATACTGAGGGAGTGCCGCACTGTCAGAGGGTCAGTACTGAGGGAGTGCCGCACTGTCAGAGGGTCAGTGCTGAGGGAGTGCCGCACTGTCAGAGGGTCAGTGCTGAGGGAGTGCCGCACTGTCAGAGGGTCAGTGCTGAGGGAGTGCCGCACTGTCAGAGGGTCAGTGCTGGGGGAGTGCCGCACTGTCAGAGGGTCAGTGCTGGGGGAGTACCGCACTGTCAGAGGGTCAGTGCTGAGGGAGCGCCGCACTGTCAGAGGGTCAGTGCTGGGGGAGTGCCGCACTGTCAGAGGGTCAGTGCTGAGGGAGCGCCGCACTGTCAGAGGGTCAGTGCTGAGGGAGTGCCGCACTGTCAGAGGGTCAGTACTGAGGGAGTGCCACACTGTCAGAGGGTCAGTGCTGAGGGAGTGCCGCACTGTCAGAGGGTCAGTGCTGAGGGAGTGCCGCACTGTCAGAGGGTCAGTGCTGAGGGAGTGCCGCACTGTCAGAGGGTCAGTACTGAGGGAGTGCCACACTGTCAGAGGGTCAGTGCTGAGGGAGTGCCGCACTGTCAGAGGGTCAGTACTGAGGGAGTGCCACACTGTCAGAGGGTCAGTGCTGAGGGAGTGCCGCACTGTCAGAGGGTCAGTGCTGAGGGAGTGCCGCACTGTCAGAGGGTCAGTGCTGAGGGAGTGCCGCACTGTCAGAGGGTCAGTACTGAGGGAGTGCCACACTGTCAGAGGGTCAGTGCTGAGGGAGTGCCGCACTGTCAGAGGGTCAGTACTGAGGGAGTGCCGCACTGTCAGAGGGTCAGTGCCGAGGGAGTGTCGCACTGTCAGAGGGTCAGTGCCGAGGGAGTGTCGCACTGTCAGAGGGTCAGTGCCGAGGGAGTGTCGCACTGTCAGAGGGTCAGTGCCGAGGGAGTGTTGCACTGTCAGAGGGTCAGTGCTGAGGGAGTGCCGCACTGTCAGAGGGTCAGTGCTGAGGGAGTGCCGCACTGTCAGAGGGTCAGTGCTGAGGGAGTGCCGCACTGTCAGAGGGTCAGTGCTGAGGGAGTGCCGCACTGTCAGAGGGTCAGTGCTGAGGGAGTGCCGCACTGTCAGAGGGTCAGTGCTGGGGGAGTGCCGTACTGTCGGAGGGTCAGTGCTGAGGGAGTGCCGCACTGTCAGGGTTGCTGCCCACTAGTTCCAGACGTTAGACAGAGGCTGCCAGCCCCCCTCCTGGGTTCCCCGAGCCCTATTCTGAAGATGAGCAACAACACACAGAGACATTGAACATGCCCCTGTCTACATCAAAGGGGGTGATGTAGAAAGGGTTGATAGCTTCAAGTTTCTAGGTGCCTGGTCCCCCCATACTGACACTATAGTTAAGAAAGCCCACCAACACCTCTACTTTCTCAGACTAAGGAAATTTGGCATGTCAGTTACGACTCTCACCAGCTTTTACAGATGTACCATAAAAAGCATTCTTTCTGGTTGTATCACAGCTTGGTCTGGGCTCCTGCTCTGCCCAAAATTACAAGGAACTACAAAGGAGAAAATGCTGGAAAATCTCAGCAGGTCTGGCAGCCTCTGTCAGGAGAGAAAAGGGCTGATGTTCCGAGTCCAGATGACTCTTTATCAAAGCTTTAACAAAGGCATAATCAAGGACCCCACGCACCCCAGACATTCTCCCTTCCACCTTCTTCCATCAGGGAAAAAGATACAAAAGTCTGAAGTCACGTACCGACCGACTCAAGAACTTCTTCCCTGCTGCTGTCAGACTTTTGAATGGACCTACCTCGCATTAAGCTGATCTTTCTCTACACCCTAGCTATGACTGTAACACTACATTCTGCACTCTCTGCTTTCCTTCTCCCCTACGCACTCTATGAACGGTATGCTTTATCTCTACAGCGCACAAGCAACAATCTATCCACTGTCTCCCAATACATGCGACAATAATAAATCTAATCAAAAATAGGAGCAGGAGGGGGCCATTCAGCCCTTCGAGCCTGCTTCCCCATTCATTTTGATCATGGCTGATCATCAAATTCAATATCCTGACTCCCCCTCTTCCCCCCACCCCCCATATCCCTTTAGCCCCAAGGGCTCTATCTAATTTCTTCTCAAAATCAGATGTTTTGGCCTCAACTACTTTCTGTGGGAGTGAATTCCACACATTCACCACCCTCTGGGGGAAGAAATTTCTCCTCACCTCAGTACTAAAAGTTTTACCTTTTCTCCCCCTAGTTCTGCTCCTCCGTGCTCCCCCCAACACTGGCCCTCCCCCTCAAGATCAAATATTAGAGAACGATTTCAAACAAGAATTTCAGATGATCAGTCGAACCCATTGCGTGGCTCATATACAATTGCTGACAGTGATATCCATTCAGTCACAGCGACTGCTCCCTGCAAACAAAAGAAATCTGCCCAAGCCTCTGTTTTTGAATCAGGAACTTGGGGCACCCATAGTTCCCCACTGCTTTTTCCCTGGTAACAATTCAGCCAGTCAGAATTGACTTGCCAACCAATCAGCACCTTTTCTTTCCCCCGTAGTGTAAATTGCTATGACTGTTTGAAATTTGGTATTCTTGCATTTGTCCTGATGAGTGCGAGGTGAAAAGCTTTGACAACGCATGTCTTTTTTCAGTGATAATCAAACTCTGGCGCAGCAAACAAAACAAGAAAAGATCAAAAGGAGAATACCTCGTTTGCTCCACACCATGACATACAAGAACATAAGATACAAAATTAGGTCATTCAGCCCATCAGGTCTGCTCCGCCATTCAAGCATTGAATAGAATCATACAATCCCCACAGGGCAGAAGGAAGCCATTTGGCCCATTGAGTCTGCACTGACCACAATCCTATCCAGGTCCTATCCCCATAGCCCCATGCATTTACCCTAGCTAGTCCCCCTGACACTAAGGTGCAATTTAACATGGTCAATCCACCTAACCTGCACATCTTTGGAGTGTGGGAGGAAACCAGAGCACCCAGGTGAAACCCACGCAGATATAGGGAGAACGTGCAGACTCCGTACAGACAGTGACCCAAGCCTGGAATCGAACCCGGTCCCTGGCGCTGTGAGGCAGTAGTGCCAACCACTGTGCCACCGTGCCTGATTCTCATCGCCATTCTCCTGCCTTTTCCCCATAACCCCTGACCCCCTTATTAATAAAGAACCTATCTGTGTCTTAAACCCACTCAATGACCTGGCCTCCACAGCCTTCTGCGGCAAAGAGTTCCACAGATTCCCCACTCTCTGGCTGAAGAAATTCCTCCTCATCTCTGTTTTAAAGGATTGTCCCTTTACCCTGAGGTTGCGCCCTCTGGTTCTAGTCTCTCCCACCAGTGGAAACATCCTCTCCACATCCACCCTACCCAGGCCTCGCAGTATCCTGTAACTGGGTTATTCACAGAAATGGCAAGATCCAAAAAGAGACAGTTGCAGGCCTATTGATCTGTTAGACCCAGAATCAATCGCCTCTGAACTTGCTAAATAGATCGATATCGTGTGTCAGGAGCTGACTGATGCTATTTGAAGCTGTATCTCTCAATCAATGTATTACTGCAGAGTGTGGTCAGCAGGAACTACAGTGAATGAGGTCTCTCGCTGTTTCAGGAAGACCAGTTAAAGGGGTAACATTACATTCTGAACCCTCTCCTTTCCTTCTCTATGAACAGTATGCTTTGTCTGTATAGTGCGCAAGAAACAATACTTTTCACTGTATCCCAATGCATGTGACAATAATAAATCAAATCAAATCATATCAAAAAGCCAGATACATTCAGAGTATTATAGAATCCCTACAGTGCAGGTGGAGGCCATTTGGCCCATTGAAACTGCAGTGGCCAGAATCCCATCCAAACCCTATCCCCATAATCCCATGCCTTTAACCCAACTGGTCCCCCTGACACTAAGGGGCAATTTAGCATGACCAATCCACCTAACCTACACATCTTTGGACTGTGGGAGGAAACTGGAGCACCCGCAGGAAACCCACGCAGACACGGGGAGAATGTGCAGACTCCACACAGACAGTGACCCAAGCCGGGAATCGAACCCAGGTCCCTGGCACCATGAGGCAGCAGTGTTAACCACTGTGCCATTGTGTCGCCTGGAGCTGACGCCTGATGCGCCATGGTTCCATCACTGTCAGAGGGCCAAGTGCCCACGTTATGCAGGAGAAGGTGGGAAGTTTCAACGGACTATTCAACTGCAGAAGGTTTCACAGGGCAGCTTGATTCTGTCCACGCCTGATGCCTGTGTACACATATCTTCCAACAAGGACCTCTCTCACTGGCAATGCCGCAGAGAATAATACTACAGTCAGTGCCAAAATTGCCCCTTTCATTGTGGAAGCACTATTCAGATATGAATGGAATATAAGAGGTCCCTTTGTTTGCTGTTTGTAACAGGCCCAGACATTCCTGGATCCTGGGTTTGACGGGGTGAATGGAGATTGGAATCAACGAACGGGACCACACCTATGGTTCAGAGATGGATAACACTCCACTGACACAACGAGGAGACACAGAAGAATATCACAGCCTCCTGGATGTAAATGAGGTGAGAGCGTCCAGTTAGCACACCATTACCGAGACATTAGCAAGCCTGAGATTATGAGCCAACAGTTCATCCATCGATGGGCGAGTCCAGGAAACATATGTTCTGTCAACATAGAACATAGAACATAGAACATTACAGCGCAGAACAGGCCCTTCGGCCCACGATGTTGCGCCGACCAGTTACAAAAACAATGACCCACTAGCCTATACCAATCCCTTTTCGTCCATAAACCTATCCAGAGATCTCTTAAACGCCCCCAAACTAGACGCATTTACAACTGCAGCAGGCAGGGCATTCCAATCCCTCACCACCCGCTGGGTAAAGAACCTATCCCTGACATCCGTCCTGTAGCTACCCCCCCTTAATTTGAAGCCATGCCCCCTCGTGCTAGCTTTCTCCATCCGAGGAAAAAGGCTATCACTATCCACCCTATCTAAACCTCTAATCATCTTATATGTTTCAATAAGATCCCCTCTTAGCCGCCTTCTTTCCAACGAAAACAACCCTAGATCCCTCAGTCTCTCCTCATAGGACCTCCCCACCATACCAGGCAACATCCTAGTAAACCTCCTCTGCACCCTCTCCAACGCCTCCACATCTTTCTTGTAATGCGGGGACCAGAACTGCACACAGTACTCCAAGTGCGGCCGCACTAGAGTAGTGTACAGTTGCAACATTACACTGCGACTCCTAAATTCAATCCCCCTACCAAAAAACGCCAAGACACCGTACGCCTTCTTGACAACCTTATCTACTTGATTCCCAACTTTCAGGGATCTATGTACACACACACCTAGATCCCTCTGTTCATCCACACTATTCAAAGTCCTCCCGTTAGCCCTATACTCGACACATCTGTTGCTCCTACCAAAGTGAATTACCTCACACTTCTCCGCATTAAATTCCATCCGCCACCTCTCGGCCCAGCTCTGCAACCTATCTAAGTCTCCCTGCAGACTATGACACCCTTCCTCACAATCTACCACACCTCCAACTTTGGTGTCATCAGCAAATTTACTAATCCACCCAACTATACCCTCATCCAGATCATTAATAAAAATTACAAACAACAGTGGCCCCAAAACAGATCCCTGAGGCACACCACTCGTAACTGCACTCCATGATGAATATTTACCATCCACCACCACCCTCTGTCTCCTATCTGATAGCCAATTCCTGATCCAACTTCCTAGATTACCCACAATCCCATACATCTGCATTTTCTGCAGAAGCCTACCATGGTGAACCTTATCGAACGCCTTACTAAAATCCATGTATACCACGTCAACTGCCTTACCCCCATCCACCTCTTTGGTCACCTTCTCAAAAAACTCAATAAGGTTAGTAAGGCACGACCTACCCGCTACAAAACCATGCTGACTATTTCTAATCAATTCATTACACTCCAAATAACTATAAATCCTATCCCTAATAATTTTTTCTAAAACCTTGCCCACAACAGAAGTAAGACTCACCGGTCTATAATTCCCGGCAAAGTCTCTGTTCCCCTTCTTAAACAATGGGACAACATTCGCTATCCTCCAATCCTCCGGGACTACACCAGAGACCAATGACGACCTGAAGATCTGAGCCAGAGGCTCTGCAATCACCTCTCTAGCCTCCCAGAGAATCCTAGGGTAGATCCCATCCGGACCAGGGGACTTATCTATTTTCAGCCCCTCAAGAATTTCCAGCACATCCTCTTTATCAACCGTAATACTGTCTATTTTACACCCCTGCAACCCAATGTCCTCCTCAGCTATATTCATATCCCCCTGCGTGAACACCGAAGAGAAATATTGGTTCAATACTTCTCCAATCTCCTCCGGTTCCACACACAACTTCCCCCTGCTGTCTGTAACTGGCCCTAATCTTGCCCTGACCAACCTTCTGTTCTTGACATACTTATAGAACGCCTTAGGATTCTCCTTAATCCTATCAGCCAAAGTCTTCTCATGTCCTCTTTTAGCCCTTCTCAACTCACTCTTCAACTCCCTCCTAGCCAATCTAAAGCTTTCTAGTGCACTATCTGAGCCCTCCAATCTCATCCGAACATAAGCCTCCTTTTTCTTTTTAACCATCGACTCAACTCTTTTAGTGCACCACGGTTCCCTAGATCTACCAAATCCACCATGCCTGACAGGGACATACCTATCAAGGACTCGCAGTAGCTGCTCCTTGAAAAAACTCCACATTTCAGACGTTCCCAGTCCCTGTAATCCCCTAATCCAATCCATGCTTCCTAATTCACTCCTGATAGCCTCATAATCGCCCTTACCCCAGCTAAAATTGCTGACCCGAGGTTCATGCCTATCTCTTCCCATCACTAAGGTGAACGTAACCGAATTGTGGTCACTATCACCAAAATGCACACCAACTTCCAAGTCTAGCACCTGGTCTGGCTCATTTCCCAGCACCAAATCCAATATAGCCTCACCTCTAGTTGGCCTGTCTACATACTGAGACAAAAAACCTTCCTGCACGCTTTGTACAAACACTGACCCCTCTAGCGAGCTAGAACTATAGCAACTCCAATCAATATTCGTAAAGTTAAAATCCCCCATAACAATTACCCTATTACTTTCACTCCTAACCAGGATTGTCTCCGCAATCCTTTCCTCAACCTCTCTAGAACTTTTAGGAGGTCTATAAAAGACTCCCAACAGGGTGACCTCTCCTCTCCTATTTCTAATCTCCATGAATTAGTTCAACAACGCACCAGTTGTAACTCAGTGCATAGACAACACATCTCCAGCTCAGAAAGGAATGGGTTCAACTTCCGCTCCTGGCACCCGATCACATAACCCAGGCTGACATTCCAGCGCAGTGCTGAGGGAGTGCCGCACTGTCAGAGGGTCAGTGCTGAGGGAGTGCCGCACTGTCAGAGGGTCAGTGCTGAGGGAGTGCCGCACTGTCAGAGGGTCAGTGCTGAGGGAGTGCCGCACTGTCAGAGGGTCAGTGCTGAGGGAGTGCCGCACTGTCAGAGGGTCAGTACTGAGGAAGTGCCGCACTGTCAGGGGGTCAGTGCCGAGGGAGTGCCGCACTGTCAGAGGGTCAGTGCCGAGGGAGTGCCGCACTGTCAGAGGGTCAGTGCTGAGGGAGTGCCGCACTGTCAGAGGGTCAGTGCCGAGGGAGTGCCGCACTGTCAGAGGGTCAGTGCCGAGGGAGTGCCGCACTGTCAGAGGGTCAGTGCCGAGGGAGTGCTGCACTGTCAGAGGGTCAGTACTGAGGGAGAGCCGCACTGTCAGAGGGTCAGTGCTGAGGGAGAGCCGCACTGTCAGAGGGTCAGTGCTGAGGGAGTGCCGCACTGTCAGAGGGTCAGTGCCGAGGGAGTGCCGCACTGTCAGAGGGTCAGTGCCGAGGGAGCGCCGCACTGTCAGAGGGTCAGTGCCGAGGGAGCGCTGCACTGTTAGAGGGTCAGTGCCGAGGGAGCGCTGCACTGTTAGAGGGTCAGTGCCGAGGGAGCGCCGCACTGTCAGAGGGTCAGCGCCGAGGGAGCGCCGCACTGTCAGAGGGTCAGTGCTGAGGGAGTGCTGCACTGTCAGAGGGTCAGTGCTGAGGGAGCGCCGCACTGTCAGAGGGTCAGTGCCGAGGGAGTGCCGCACTGTCAGAGGGTCAGTGCTGAGAGAGTGCCGCACTGTCAGAGGGTCAGTGCTGAGGGAGTGCCGCACTGTCAGAGGGTAAACATAGGGCCCATCGAGTCTGCTTTGCCTTCGATCATGGCTGATAAGTTTCTCAACCCCATTCTCCTGCTTTTTCCCTGTAACTTTGATCCCCTTCTCAATCAAGAACCTAACTATCTCTGTCTTAAAGACACTCAGTGACCCGGCCTCCACAGCCTCTGTGGCAAAGAGTTCCACAGATTCACCCTCTCAGGCTGAAGAAGTTCCTCCTCATCTCTGTTTTAAAGGGTCGTCCCTTTACTCTGAGGCTGTGCCCTTGGATCCCAGTCTCTCCCACTAATGGAAACATCTTCCCTGTGTTCCATCTATCCAGGCCTTTCAGTATTCTGTAGGTTTCAGTAAGATCCGCCCTCATCCTTCTAAACTCCATCCACTTAAACTGACATTACCCCACTGATCATAGACAATCCCAATAAAACCATACATACTCTACAATGCAGAAGGAGGTCATTCAGCCCATCAAACCCCCATCAACAACAATCACCACCCAGGCCCTATCCCCGTAACCCCACATATTTACCCTGCTAATCCCCCTGTCACTCGGGCAATTTAGCATGGCCAATCTCCCTAACCTGTACATCTTTGAACCGTAAGGGGCAATTTAGCATGGCCAACCTACTTAAGCTACACATCTTTGGACACTAAGGGTCAATTTAGCATGGCCAATCCACCTAACCTACACAGTTCTCAGACTGCACCGCAGGCATTTAGGCAAAGCACTTATTGGAATCATTGATGTCAATAAACAATTTCCATGCTGTATTGTGTCTGACAATCACTCTCAAAACTTGGCAGTAAATCACACTGAGTGTGACAGAGTTGGGGGACGGGGTTGGAGTGAGATCCCCGACACAGATAAATCCTGGACATCAGTGTGTGAATTGTAACTTGTTTGGATTGGGAACTGTGACCTATTTCACTGCTCCGTGTGCTAAACACAGCAGAGAGTTCCTGCTGCTCTGTGTTCACTTTGCCCTGTCCACACTCTCAGAGCTATCACCAGGCTGACCCTGCCCCACAGAAATATGTTTGTTGCTCATGTTTGTGAGACGGAGCGGTGTACAACCGGACCACCCCTTGTCACAGAGAGAAAGGCTTACATTTCTATAGCACCTTTCCCCATCCCTGAACGTGCCCTCCAACCAATAAACTAATGCTGGACATGGCTTTGTATCACAGCTCCTGCTCTGCCCAAGACCGCAAGAAACTACAAAATGTCGTGAATGTAGCCCAATCCATCGCGCAAACCAGCCCCTCATCCACTGACTCTGTCTACACTTCCCACTGCCTCACAGCCAGCGTAATCAAGGACCCCACACACCCCGGACATTCTCTCTTCCACCTTCCTCAGTCTGGAAAAAGATACAAAAGTCTGAGGTCCCGTACCGACTGACTCAAGAACAGCTTCTTCCCTGCTGCTGTCAGCCTTTTGAATGGACCTACTTCGCATTAAGTTGATCTTTCTCTACACCCTAGCTATGGCTGTAACATTACATTCTGCACTCTCTCCTTTCCTTCACTATGAATGGTATGCTTTGTATAGCACGCAAGAAGCAATACTTTTCACGGTATGTTAATACATGTGACAATAATAAATCCAATCACATCACACTGGAAACAGAAGCCAATATGCGCACAGCAAGATCCCACTAACAGCAATGCAATGATGGTATATTTTTAGAGTTTTGGTGGCTGCTCGAGAGATGAATGTTGGCCAAGCACCTGGGGGGTGGGTGGGGTGGGTGCAGAATTCCCTTAAAATATTGCACCAAATCTTTCACATCCACCTGAAATTATATCACAGCAAGGTTTGGGATTAACTGAGAGACAGCACCTCCAGCACTGTGGCACTCCCTCAGCGCTGCACAGGGAATGTCAGCCTGGATTCTGTGCTCAGGTCTCTGGAGTGGGGAATTGAATCCAGAACTTTCCGGCTGAGAGGTGAGACAGTAAAGATCAGGACTGACACTCAGTGAGGTTCATTGTGGATATTTTAACATTATGCAGGTCAGGGTGAACCTTGTCGTTGATTGGGGAGATGCCAGGGGGATAAGGAAAGATGTTACAGAGATGGAAATATCCATATTTGGACGGTCTCCAGAGTCTGAAACAGATTGGAGGCAGTTTGAGGCATTGGTGGGCAGGGAGATTGGATTGGAAGTGTCCGAACCATGAGCTAACAGGGATATGATGGACCAGATAGCCTCCTGCTGAGCTGCATTAATGAGAGTCTAGGAACTCACAGGCCATCAGCTTATTTCAGGCATGCTCAGTGGGCCTTTACCAAAGTTTCTCAATAAAACAACCCCTTTATTCCAGGAGTTAACGTTCCTTCATCGTCCTCATCCCAGGACGAAAGGAATGCCAAGATCCGGATATTGGCAGATGTGTCAGGTGCCACGTGTCGGATGTCACACACCGGTGTAACATGTCATGTACCGGGTGTAATACATTGAGTGTCATGTACTTGGTGTAACGCATTGGGTGTCACGTACCGTGGGTTCCGCATGTACTGGGTGCCACACATATGTGTTCATGCACCAGGTGTCAAACAGGAAAATGCCCCCATGTTATTTGCACCAATGTGTACCACGACCATTGGCTGTTCACCCCCCTCCCCTCTCTCGAACATCCTGTAGTCACTCCAAGATATAGCGAGGGGGATTGAATATAAAAGTAGGGAGGTCTTGCTGCAGCTGTATAGGGCACTGGTGAGGCCACAGCTGGAGTACTGTGTGCAGTTTTGGTCGCTGTACTTACGCAAGGATATTTTGGCCTTGGAGGGAGTGCAGAGGAGGTTTACTAGGCTGATACCGGAGTTGAGGGGGTTGAGCTATGAGGAGAGGCTGAATAAACTGGGCTTGTACTCGTTAGAGTTTAGAAGAATGAGGGGAGATCTCATTGAGATGTATAAGATGATGAATGGGATGGATAGGATAGAGGTGGAGAGGCTCTTCCCACTCAGAAAGGACAGTAGGACTAGAGGGCACAGCCTCAAGATAAAGGGGGGGCGGTTTAGAACGGAGTTGAGGAGGAACTTCTTCACTCAAAGGGTGGTGAATCTCTGGAATTCTCTGCCCGTTGAAGTGGTGGAGGCTGCCTCGCTCAATATTTTTAAGACGCGGGTTGATAGGTTTTTGATAAGAGAGGGGATTAAGGGTTATGGGGAGAGGGCGGGAAAGTGGAACTGAGCCACGACAGATCAGCCATGATCTTATTGAACGGCGGGGCAGGCTCGAAGGGCCAGATGGCCTACTCCTGCTCCTATTTCTTATGTTCTTAAGATATCCCTGACCCCAGTCCCAGGGAGGCAACAGACCACCCTGGAGTTTCGTTTGTGGTCACAGAAACATCTATCCATTCTCCTTAAATTCTTAAATCCACGATAACTACGGCATTCCCACCCTCCTCACTCTGACCCTGTGCAACTGAACCAATCGGGGTGCAGTGATTTGTGCAGCTTTCCCCTGAGAGAGGCCATTCCCCAGAGCGGTATGGGTGTTTTGCAGGAGATTCCTGCTGCTGTCGCCTTCTCACACGGAGGAATATGAAAGGCCCCATCTCCGAATTGTGTCAGCT
>NW_027650913.1:0-22500 GCF_965287045.1 Carcharhinus amblyrhynchos
GCCTCCCAGCCAGAGCAAGGTGGGGAGCAAGCGGGGAGTAGCGAGCCTCGCACAGAGCCCTCGCACAGAGCCTCGCACGCCTGCCCTCTCCCAATCCCGTCGCTGCCTCAGCCAGCGTCGCCTGAGGTGGGAGACTGTCGGCGCGAGGGGAGGGGAGGAGGCCTGACATTGGCCTCAGGACCGCAGCTCGAGGGGCGGACTTACCTTCACAAAATCTGGACCTCCGATTGCAGGCAATAAAAGCAGCCAGAAAAACACAACAGACACAAGTGATGGATAATACAACAGTTAACACATCAGATTTACCCAGACCTGCAAAAGAAAAGAGATCATTAGATACAGAGTAAAGCTCCCTCTACACTGTCCCCCCATCAAACACTCCCAGGACAGGTACAGCATGGGGTTAGATACAGGGTAAAGCTCCCTCTACACTGTCCCCATCAAACACTCCCAAGACAGGTACAGCACGGGGTTAGATACAGGGTAAAGCTCCCTCTACACTGTCCCCCCCATCAAACACTCCCAGGACAGGGACAGCACGGGGTTAGATACAGAGTAAAGCTCCCACTACACTGTCCCCCCATCAAACACTCCCAGGACAGGTACAGCACGGGGTTAGATACAGAGTAAAGCTCCCTCTACACTGTCCCCCCCATCAAACACTCCCAGGACAGGGACAGCACGGGGTTAGATACAGAGTAAAGCTCCCTCTACACTGTCCCCATCAAACACTCCCAGGACAGGTACAGCACGGGGTTAGATACAGAGTAAAGCTCCCTCTACACTGTCCCCCCCATCAAACACTCCCAGGACAGGTACGGCACGGGGTTAGATACAGAGTAAAGCTCCCTCTACACTGTCCCCCCATCAAACACTCCCAGGACAGGGACAGCACGGGGTTAGATACAGAGTAAAGCTCCCTCTACACTGTCCCCCCATCAAACACTCCCAGGACAGGTACAGCACAGGGTTAGATACAGAGTAAAGCTCCCTCTACACTGTCCCCCATCAAACACTCCCAGGACAGGTACAGCACGGGGTTAGATACAGAGTAAAGCTCCCTCTACACTGTCCCCCCATCAAACACTCCCAGGACAGGTACAGCACAGGGTTAGATACAGAGTAAAGCTCCCTCTACACTATCCCCCATCAAACACTCCCAGGACAGGTACAGCACGGGGTTAGATACAGAGTAAAGCTCCCTCTACACTATCCCCCATCAAACACTCCCAGGACAGGTACAGCACGGGGTTAGATACAGAGTAAAGGTCCCTCTACACTGTCCCCCCATCAAACACTCCCAGGACAGGTACAGCACGGGGTTAGATACAGAGTAAAGCTCCCTCTACACTGTCCCCCCATCAAACACTCCCAGGACAGGTACAGCACGGGGTTAGATACAGAGTAAAGCTCCCTCTACACTGTCCCCATCAAACACTCCCAGGACAGGTACAGCACGGGGTTAGATACAGAGTAAAGCTCCCTCTACACTGTCCCCATCAAACACTCCCAGGACAGGTACAGCACGGGGTTAGATACAGAGTAAAGCTCCCTCTACACTGTCCCCCCCATCAAACACTCCCAGGACAGGTACAGCACAGGCTTAGATATAGAGTAAAGCTCCCTCTGCACTGTCCCCCCATCAAACACTCCCAGGACAGGGACAGCACGGGGTTAGATACAGAGTAAAGCTCCCTCTACACTGTCCCCCCCATCAAACACTCCCAGGACACGTACAGCACGGGGTTAGATACAGAGTAAAGCTCCCTCTACACTGTCCCCCATCAAACACTCCCAGGACAGGTACAGCACGGGGTTAGATACAGAGTAAAGCTCCCTCTACACTGTCCCCCCATCAAACACTCCCAGGACAGGGACAGCACGGGGTTAGATACAGAGTAAAGCTCCCTCTACACTGTCCCCCCATCAAACACTCCCAGGACAGGTACAGCACGGGGTTAGATACAGAGTAAAGCTCCCTCTACACTGTCCCCCCCATCAAACACTCCCAGGACAGGTACAGCACGGGGTTAGATACAGAGTAAAGCTCCCTCTACACTGTCCCCCATCAAACACTCCCAGGACAGGTACAGCACGGGGTTAGATACAGAGTAAAGCTCCCTCTACACTGTCCCCCCATCAAACACTCCCAGGACAGGTACAGCACGGGGTTAGATACAGAGTAAAGCTCCCTCTACACTGTCCCCCCCATCAAACACTCCCAGGACAGGTACAGCACGGGGTTAGATACAGAGTAAAGCTCCCTCTACACTGTCCCCCATCAAACACTCCCAGGACAGGTACAGCACGGGGTTAGATACAGAGTAAAGCTCCCTCTACACTGTCCCCCTCATCAAACACTCCCAGGACAGGTACAGCACGGGGTTAGATACAGAGTAAAGCTCCCTCTACACTGTCCCCCCATCAAACACTCCCAGGACAGGTACAGCACGGGGTTAGATACAGAGTAAAGCTCCCTCTACACTGTCCCCCCCATCAAACACTCCCAGGACAGTTACAGCACGGGGTTAGATACAGAGTAAAGCTCCCTCTACACTGTCCCCCCATCAAACACTCCCAGGACAGGTACAGCACGGGGTTAGATACAGAGTAAAGCTCCCTCTACACTGTCCCCCCATCAAACACTCCCAGGACAGGTACAGCACGGGGTTAGATACAGAGTAAAGCTCCCTCTACACTGTCCCCCCATCAAACACTCCCAGGACAGGGACAGCAACGGGGTTAGATACTCACTGTTGTTCTCTCTATTGGGGGATTGGGTTTTGAGTTCTGGGACCCGGGTGGTCATGGGCTCTGAGCAGATACTGTCTGAGATTGCAGATCCCCGTTTCCACTCAACTAGTCCAAGCGCTGTACAACTGTACGGAGAGAGAGATTGAGAGAGAGAAGGAGAGAGGGAGAGGTGGACAGAGAGAGGGTGAGATGTTCAGAGAGAGAGGTGGATGGGGAGAGAGAGAGAGATGGACAGGGAGAGGGAGAGATGGACGGAGAGAGAGAGAGATGGACGGAGAGAGGGAGAGATGGACGGAGAGGGGGAGAGATGGACGGAGAGGGGGAGAGATGGGCGGAGAGGGGGAGAGATGGGCGGAGAGAGGGAGAGATGGACGGAGAGAGGGAGAGATGGACGGAGAGAGGGAGAGGTGGACGGAGAGAGGGAGAGATGGACGGAGACAGGGAGAGATGGACGGAGAGAGCGAGAGGTGGGCGGAGAGAGGGAGAGATGGACGGAGAGAGGAAGAGATGGACACAGAGAGGGAGAGATGGACGGAGAGAGGGAGAGATGGACGGAGAGAGCGAGAGATGGACGGAGACAGGGAGAGATGGACACAGAGAGGGAGAGATGGACGGAGAGAGGGAGAGATGGACGGAGAGAGGGAGAGATGGACGGAGAGAGGAAGAGATGGACGGAGAGAGGGACAGATGGACGGAGAGAGGGAGAGATGGACAGAGAGAGCGAGAGATGGACGGAGAGAGGAAGAGATGGACACAGAGAGGGAGAGATGGACGGAGAGAGGGAGAGATGGACGGAGAGGGGGAGAGATGGACGGAGAGAGGGAGAGATGGACGGAGAGAGGGAGAGATGGACAGAGAGATGGATGGAGAGAGAGAGAGATGGACGGAGAGAGGGAGAGATGGACACAGAGAGGGAGAGATGGACGGAGAGAGGGAGAGATGGACACAGAGAGGGAGAGATGGACGGAGAGAGGAAGAGATGGACACAGAGAGGGAGAGATGGACGGAGAGAGCGAGAGATGGATGGAGAGAGGGAGAGATGGACGGAGAGAGGGAGAGATGGATGGAGAGAGGGAGAGATGGATGGAGAGAGGGAGAGTTGGTCGAAGAGAGGGAGATATGGATGGAGGGGGGAGAGACGGGTGGAGAGAGCGAGAGATGGGTGGAGAGAGAGATGGAGGTGGGCGGAGAGAGAGGGAGGATGAATGAGAAGGGGAGCGGGAGAAATCAAGTTCGAAGGGTGAAGAGAGAAAGAGCGAGAGAGAATGACAGAGAGAGCGAGGTGATCAGAAGAAGGAGGGAAGCAGAGGGATAGATACAAAATGAGTCAAATTAATTTGCGATAATAGCCAGAGGGATAAATTTCCAATCTTTATTTCAATATATCAACATCTGATCGAGCATCTGTGCCTCTGAGAGAATCAATACTGAGGGTGTTCCGCACTCTCCAATTCCCCAATTATCCCAAAGACCATCCCTCTAATCCCCCTAACTCTCCATCGAAGACCATCCCTCTAATCCCCCTAACTCTCCATCGAAGACCATCCCTCTAATCCCCTAACTCTCCATCGAAGACCATCCCTCTAATCCCCCTAACTCTCCATCGAAGACCCTCCCTCTAATCCCCTAACTCTCCATCGAAGACCATCCCTCTAATCCCCCTAACTCTCCATCGAAGACCATCCCTCTAATCCCCTAACTCTCCCATCGAAGACCATCCCTCTAATCACATAACTCTCCATCGAAGACCATCCCTCTAATCCCCTAACTCTCCATCGAAGACCATCCCTCTAATCCCCTAACTCTCCATCGAAGACCATCCCTCTAATCACATAACTCTCCATCGAAGACCATCCCTCTAATCCCCCTAACTCTCCCATCAAAGACCATCCCTCTAATCCCCTAACTCTCCCATCGAAGACCATCCCTCTAATCCCCTAACTCTCCATCGAAGACCATCCCTCTAATCCCCTAACTCTCCATCGAAGACCATCCCTCTAATCCCCCTAACTCTCCATCGAAGACCCTCCCTCTAATCCCCTAACTCTCCATCGAAGACCATCCCTCTAATCCCCCTAACTCTCCATCGAAGACCATCCCTCTAATCCCCTAACTCTCCCATCGAAGACCATCCCTCTAATCACATAACTCTCCAT
The DNA here is from genome assembly GCF_965287045.1 of Carcharhinus amblyrhynchos. Lineage (NCBI taxonomy): Eukaryota > Metazoa > Chordata > Chondrichthyes > Carcharhiniformes > Carcharhinidae > Carcharhinus > Carcharhinus amblyrhynchos. The sequence continues at coordinate 4,911 of NW_027650913.1, forward strand.
CGAAGACCATCCCTCTAATCCCCTAACTCTCCCATCGAAGACCATCCCTCTAATCCCCTAACTCTCCATCGAAGACCCTCCCTCTAATCCCCTAACTCTCCCATCGAAGACCCTCCCTCTAATCTCCATCGAAGACCCATTCCGATAGTCAATGTAACGGTTTGTCTTGAAGATTATTCTTACTTTTTGTGACTTCGACATTTTTCGACTGTCGATTCATTCTGGAAAGTTCCGGTTGGACATTCTCGGCAGATGGTGTCCAACATTGGAGAACCTATAGCAGCAAAATGGGAGAATTCTCACAAAGAGATACGGGGAGTGAGTTACAGACTGGAATTTAATCGAGGGGTTCGGGGTGGTTTATATACAGAATAACAGATACCCGGGAGTGAGTTACAGACTGGAATCTAATCGAGGGGTTTGGGGTGGTTTATATACAGAATAACAGATACCCGGGAGTGAGTTACAGACTGGAATCTAATCGAGGGGTTCGGGGTGGTTTATATATAGAATAACAGATACCCGGGAGTGAGTTACAGACTGGAATCTAATCGAGGGGTTCGGGGTGGTTTATATACAGAATAACAGATACCCGGGAGTGAGTTACAGACTGGAATCTAATAGAGGGGTTCGGGGTGGTTTATATACAGAATAACAGATACCCGGGAGTGAGTTACAGACTGGAATCGAATCGAGGGGCTCGGGGTGGTTTATATACAGAATAACAGATACCCGGGAGTGAGTTACAGACTGGAATCTAATCGAGGGGTTCGGGATGGTTTATATATAGAATAACTGATACCCGGGAGTGAGTTACAGACTGGAATCTAATCGAGGGGTTCGGGGTGGTTTATATACAGAATAACAGATACCCGGGAGTGAGTTACAGACTGGAATCTAATCGAGGGGTTCGGGGTGGTTTATATACCGAATAACAGATACCCGGGAGTGAGTTACAGACTGGAATCTAATCGAGGGGTTCGGTGTGGTTTATATAGAATAACAGATACCCGGGAGTGAGTTACAGACTGGAATCTAATCGAGGGGTTCGGGGTGGTTTATATACAGAATAACAGATACCCGGGAGTGAGTTACAGACTGGAATCTAATCGAGGGGTTCGGGGTGGTTTATATATAGAATAACAGATACCCGGGAGTGAGTTACAGACTGGAATCTAATCGAGGGGTTCGGGGTGGTTTATATATAGAATAACAGATACCCGGGAGTGAGTTACAGACAGGAATCTAATCGAGGGGTTCGGCGGGGTTTATATATAGAATAACAGATACCCGGGAGTGATTTACAGACTGGAATCTAATCGAGGGGTTCGGGGTGGTTTATATATAGAATAACAGATACCCGGGAGTGAGTTACAGACTGGAATCTAATCGAGAGGTTCGGGGTGGTTTATATACAGAATAACAGATACCCGGGAGTGAGTTACAGACTGGAATCTAATCGAGGGGTTCGGGATGGTTTATATATAGAATAACAGATACCCGGGAGTGAGTTACAGACTGGAATCTAATCGAGGGGTTCGGGGTGGTTTATATACAGAATAACAGATACCCGGGGGTGAGTTACAGACTGGAATCTAATCGAGGGGTTCGGGGTGGTTTATATATAGAATAACAGATACCCGGGAGTGAGTTACAGACTGGAATCTAATCGAGAGGCTCGGGGTGGTTTATATGTAGAATAACAGATACCCGGGAGTGAGTTACAGACTGGAATCTAATCGAGAGGTTCGGGGTGGTTTATATGTAGAATAACAGATACCCGGGAGTGAGTTACAGACTGGAATCTAATCGAGGGGTTCGGGGTGGTTTATATATAGAATAACAGATACCCGGGAGTGAGTTACAGACTGGAATCTAATCGAGGGGTTCGGGGTGGTTTATATACAGAATAACAGATACCCGGGGGTGAGTTACAGACTGGAATCTAATCGAGGGGTTCGGGGTGGTTTATATACAGAATAACAGATACCCGGGAGTGAGTTACAGACTGGAATCTAATCGAGGGGTTCGGGGTGGTTTATATACAGAATAACAGATACCCGGGAGTGAGTTACAGACTGGAATCTAATCGAGGGGTTCGGGGTGGTTTATATACCGAATAACAGATACCCGGGAGTGAGTTACAGACTGGAATCTAATCGAGGGGTTCGGTGTGGTTTATATAGAATAACAGATACCCGGGAGTGAGTTACAGACTGGAATCTAATCGAGGGGTTCGGGGTGGTTTATATACAGAATAACAGATACCCGGGAGTGAGTTACAGACTGGAATCTAATCGAGGGGTTCGGGGTGGTTTATATATAGAATAACAGATACCCGGGAGTGAGTTACAGACTGGAATCTAATCGAGGGGTTCGGGGTGGTTTATATATAGAATAACAGATACCCGGGAGTGAGTTACAGACAGGAATCTAATCGAGGGGTTCGGCGGGGTTTATATATAGAATAACAGATACCCGGGAGTGATTTACAGACTGGAATCTAATCGAGGGGTTCGGGGTGGTTTATATATAGAATAACAGATACCCGGGAGTGAGTTACAGACTGGAATCTAATCGAGAGGTTCGGGGTGGTTTATATGTAGAATAACAGATACCCGGGAGTGAGTTACAGACTGGAATCTAATCGAGGGGTTCGGGGTGGTTTATATATAGAATAACAGATACCCGGGAGTGAGTTACAGACTGGAATCTAATCGAGGGGTTCGGGGTGGTTTATATACAGAATAACAGATACCCGGGGGTGAGTTACAGACTGGAATCTAATCGAGGGGTTCGGGGTGGTTTATATATAGAATAACAGATACCCGGGAGTGAGTTACAGACTGGAATCTAATCGAGAGGTTCGGGGTGGTTTATATGTAGAATAACAGATACCCGGGAGTGAGTTACAGACTGGAATCTAATCGAGAGGTTCGGGGTTGTTTATATGTAGAATAACAGATACCCGGGAGTGAGTTACAGACTGGAATCTAATCGAGGGGTTCGGGGTGGGTTATATATAGAATAACAGATACCCGGGAGTGAGTTACAGACTGGAATCTAATCGAGGGGTTCGGGGTGGTTTATATACAGAATAACAGATACCCGGGGGTGAGTTACAGACTGGAATCTAATCGAGGGGTTCGGGGTGGTTTATATACAGAATAACAGATACCCGGGAGTGAGTTACAGACTGGAATCTAATCGAGGGGTTCGGGGTGGTTTATATACAGAATAACAGATACCCGGGAGTGAGTTACAGACTGGAATCTAATCGAGGGGTTCGGGGTGGTTTATATACAGAATAACAGATACCCGGGAGTGAGTTACAGACTGGAATCTAATCGAGGGGTTCGGGGTGGTTTATATACAGAATAACAGATAACCGGGAGCGAGTTACAGACTGGAATCTAATCGAGGGGTTCGGGGTGGTTTATATACAGAATAACAGATACCCGGGAGTGAGTTACAGACTGGAATCTAATCGACGGGTTCGGGGTGGTTTATATATAGAATAACAGATACCCGGGAGTGAGTTACAGACTGGAATCTAATCGAGGGGTTCGGGGTGGTTTATATATAGAATAACAGATACCCGGGAGTGAGTTACAGACTGGAATCTAATCGAGGGGTTCGGGGTGGGTTATATATAGAATAACAGATACCCGGGAGTGAGTTACAGACTGGAATCTAATCGAGGGGTTCGGGGTGGTTTATATACAGAATAACAGATACCCGGGAGCGAGTTACAGACTGGAATCTAATCGAGGGGTTCGGGGTGGTTTATATATAGAATAACAGATACCCGGGAGTGAGTTACAGACTGGAATCTAATCGAGGGGTTCGGGGTGGTTTATATATCGAATAACAGATACCCGGGAGTAAGTTACAGACTGGAATCTAATCGAGGGGTTCGGTGGGGTTTATATATAGAATAACAGATACCCGGGAGTGAGTTACAGACTGGAATCTAATCGAGGGGTTCGGGGTGGTTTATATACAGAATAACAGATACCCGGGAGTGAGTTACAGACTGGAATCTAATCGAGGGGTTCGGGGTGGTTTATATACAGAATAACAGATACCCGGGAGTGAGTTACAGACTGGAATCTAATCGAGGGGTTCGGGGTGGTTTATATACAGAATAACAGATACCCGGGAGTGAGTTACAGACTGGAATCTAATCGAGGGGTTCGGGGTGGTTTATATACAGAATAACAGATACCCGGGAGTGAGTTACGGACTGGAATCTAATCGAGGGGTTCGGGGAGTGTATCCGGTCGGTAGCCGGTGGGGGGGGAGGGCACCTTACCAGGTTGTACCAGCTCCGACCCTGGGCCACATTCACTGTGGGGGTTGCACTCTGCGCAGTTGTCCCACGAGACGCAATGATGCCCCTCCCGACACTGACACTCGGTGTTGCGTTCGGGGGTGCAGTTAGTCTTGACAACCAGACCCCTTCCTGAGGGAGAGAATGCAGACGACTTAATTACTCACCAAAATCAAATACACAGGAACAGGACGAGGCCATTCATCCCGTCTCTCTCTCTCTCTCCCTCTCTCTCTCTCCAGCCCGTTACACAGGAACAGGAGGGGTCCATTGGGCCCCTCTGTGTCCAACGCAGTTCCCTCCCCACCTCCCGCCCCTACCCCGACCCCCGTTGACCCTGGGGAAGTGAGAGTGGAAGCTCCGTCGGAACATACGGTGATCGCAGGAGGAACAGAGATGACATTCCCGGATATAATTCCAGAAGGCGGTGTATTCTCCAGGGGAGCAGGTCCGGCACTGAGTCTCTGATTGCCTTGTACAGCGCTGGGAGGCGTAGGAACCTGTCACAGGACCAAATCAATGTCACTCACAAAATCTGTTCCAGTCAACGAGGAACTAAATAGACAATAGACCCAACACAACAGCTCTATCCCCCCATCAAACACTCCCAGGACAGGGACAGCACGGGGTTAGATACAGAGTAAAGCTCCCCCTACACTGTCCCCATCAAACACTCCCAGGACAGGTACAGCACGGGGTTAGATACAGAGTAAAGCTCCCTCTACACTGTCCCCCCCATCAAACACTCCCAGGACAGGTACAGCACGGGGTTAGATACAGAGTAAAGCTCCCTCTACATTGTCCCCATCAAACACTCCCAGGACAGGGACAGCACGGGGTTAGATACTGAGTAAAGGTCCCTCTACACTGTCCCCCCATCAAACACTCCCAGGAGAGGTACAGCACGGGGTTAGATACAGAGTAAAGCTCCCTCTACACTGTCCCCCCCATCAAACACTCCCACAACAGGGACAGCACGGGGTTAGATACAGAGTAAAGCTCCCTCTACACTGTCCCCCCATCAAACACTCCCAGGACAGGGACAGCACGGGGTTAGATACAGAGTAAAGCTCCCTCTACACTGTCCCCCCCATCAAACACTCCCAGGACAGGGACAGCACGGGGTTAGATACAGAGTAAAGCTCCCTCTACACTGTCCCTCCATCAAACACTCCCAGGACAGGTACAGCATGGGGTTAGATACAGAGTAAAGCAGCCTCTACACTGTTCCCATCAAACACTCCCAGGACAGGTACAGCACGGGGTTAGATACAGAGTAAAGCTCCCTCTACACTGTCCCCCCATCAAACACTCCCAGGACAGGTACAGCACGGGGTTAGATACAGAGTAAAGCTCCCTCTACACTGTCCCCCCATCAAACACTCCCAGGACAGGTACAGCACAGGGTTAGATACAGAGTAAAGCTCCCTCTACACTGTCCCCCCATCAAACACTCCCAGGGCAGGTACAGCACGGGGTTAGATACAGACTAAATCTCCCTCTACACTGTCCCCATCAAACACTCCCAGGACAGGTACAGCACGGGGTTAGATACAGAGTAAAGCTCCCTCTACACTGTCCCCCATCAAACACTCCCAGGACAGGTACAGCACGGGGTTAGATACAGAGTAAAGCTCCCTCTACACTGTCCCCCCATCAAACACTCCCAGGACAGGTACAGCACGGGGTTAGATACAGAGTAAAGCTCCCTCTGCACTGTCCCCCCATCAAACACTCCCAGGACAGGTACAGCACGGGGTTAGATACAGAGTAAAGCTCCCTCTACACTGTCCCCCCATCAAACACTCCCAGGACAGGTACAGCACGGGGTTAGATACAGAGTAAAGCTCCCTGTAGTGGTTGTGAAAGTGGAATTAGTTCCTACCTGGGGGACATTTCTTACAGCAGGTATCACGACCCTTGATGTAATATTCTCTCGTTGCGTTGCAACGGCTCCCCGAGACAGGGTGCGGGTTTGACCTGGAGACCTGGAGCAAGGGGGCAAGGGTGAGAGGTCAGAGAGCAAAACCTTCAGGGGGTGACGAGCATTCATTCATCGGAGTCACAGATCGGGGGGGGAGAACTCGGAGCCCACCCATCGTCCAGAGGCAAGATCCCACCAGCACCAAATCATCGTGTCAGTTCCAGCAGGAGGGTATTCACTCTCTTTTTCTCTCCAGCTTGTCACACAAGAAGAGGAGGAGGCCATTCAGCCCATCGAGCTTGCTTCTCCATACGTTGCGAGCACCCCTGACCACTGAATGCAACATCCTGATGCCCCGTCATCTCCCCGAAATCCTTGGATCCCTTTAGCCCAAAGAGCGACATCTAGTTCCTTCTTGTCATCGTACAACCTTTTGTCCTCAACAACTTTATGTGGGAGTGAACATAGAACATTACAGCGCAGAACAGGCCCTTCGGCCCACGATGTTGCGCCGACCAGTTAAAAAAGCAATGACCCTCTAACCTAAACCAATCCCTTTCTGTCCATAAACCTATCCACGGATCTCTTAAACGCCCCCAAACTAGGCGCATCTACAACTGCAACAGGCAGGGCATTCCAATCCCTCACCACCCTCTGGGTAAAGAACCTACCCCTGACATCCGTCCTATAACTACCCCCCCTTAATTTAAAGCCATGCCCCCTCGTGCTAGCTTTCTCCATCCGAGGAAAAAGGCTATCACTGTCCACCCTATCCAAACCTCTAATCATCTTATATGTTTCAATAAGGTCTCCTCTTAGCCTCCTTCTTTCTAACAAAAACAACCTCAAATCCCTCAATCTCTCCTCATAGGACCTCCCCTCCATACCAGGCAACATCCTGGTAAACCTCCTCTGCACCCTCTCCAAAGCCTCCACATCCTTCCTGTAATGTGGGGACCAGAACTGCACACAGTACTCCAAGTGCGGCCGCACCAGAGTTGTGTACAGTTGCAACATGACGCTGTGACTCCTAAATTCAATCCCCCTACCAATAAACGCCAAGACACCGTATGCCTACTTAACAACCTTATCTACTTGATTCCCAACTTTCAGGGATCTATGTACACATACACCTAGATCCCTCTGTCCATCCACACTATTCAGAGTCCTACCGTTAGCCCTATACTCAACACATCTGTTATTCCTACCAAAGTGAATTACCTCACACTTCTCCGCATTAAACTCCATCCGCCACCTCTCGGCCCAGCTCTGCAACTTGTCCAAGTCTCCCTGTAAACTAAGACGCCCTTCCTCACAATCTACCACACCTCCGACTTTGGTGTCATCAGCAAATTTACTAATCCACCCAACTATACCCTCATCCAGATCATTTATAAAAATTACAAACAGAAACAGAAATTACAAATTACAAACAAAATTACAAAATTCCACCTCTGGGGGATGAGATTTTTCCTCACCTCCATCTCCTTATCCTCAAACTATAACCCCTCCACCTGCGCCCCCCCCAAGGTTCTGGGCTCCCCCCACCTTGGGGAATATTCTTTCCGAATCTAACCCTGTCTAACGCTGTTTGAGCTTTTATAAGTTTCCATATCTCACACAGAGACGAGACAGGGAACGAGACGGAGAACCTGGTGAGCTGGGCGCGGGGACAATAATCTCTCCCCCAACGAGACGATGGAGATGGTCACCGGCTTCAGGAGGTGTAAAGGGGAACCTGCCCCCCCCTTCCCTGCTGTCTACATCAACGGGGACTGAGTAGAAAGGCTCGAGAGAGCTTCAAGGTGTCCAGATCACCGACAACCTGTCCTAGTTCCCCCCACAACGCTGACACTATAGTTAAGAAAGCCCCACCTCTACTTTCTCAGCAGACTAAGGAAATTGGGCATGTCCGCTACGGACTCTCCCCAACTTTTACAGACGCCCCCCATAGAAAGCATTCTCTCTGGGTTGGATCACAGCTCGGTCTGGGATCCTGCTGTGCCCAAGACCACAAGGAACTACAAAAGGGGTGGTGAATGTAGCCCCCCAATCCCATCACACAAACCAGCCTCCCATCCATTGACTCCGTCTACACTTCCCGCTGCCTCGGGGGGGGGGGAAAAGCAGCCGGGATAATTAAGGACCCCCCCCACACACACCCCGGACATTCTCTCTCCCACCTTCTTCCGTCGGGGGAAAAAGATACAAAAGTCTGAGGTCCCGTACCGACCGACTCAAGAACAGCTTCTTCCCTGCTGCTGTCAGACTTTTGAATGGACCCACCTCGCGTTAAGCTGATCTTTCTCTACACCCTCGCTGTGACTGTAACACTACATTCTGCACCCTCTCCTTTCCTTCTCTATGAATGGTATGCTTTGTCTGTACTGCGCGTGAGAAACAATACTTTTCACTGTATCCCAGTGACAATAATAAATCAAATCACATATTAAGTTGATCTTTCTCTACACCCTCGCTGTGACTGTAACACTACATTCTGCACCCTCTCCTTTCCTTCTCTATGAACGGTATGCTTTGTCTGTATAACGTGTAAGAAACAATACTTTTCACTGTATCCCAGTGACAATAATAAATCAAATCAAATATTAAGCTGATCTTTCTCTACACCCTCGCTGTGACTGTAACACTACATTCTGCACCCTCTCCTTTCCTTCTCTATGAATGGTATGCTTTGTCTGTATAACGTGTAAGAAACAATACTTTTCACTGTATCCCAGTGACAATAATGAATCAAATCAAATCAAATTAGATCAAAAACTCCCCCCCAAGCACCCCGAACTCCAGGGAAAACAATCCCAACCTCGTCACTCTCTCCTGAGTCCCGCCATCCCCGGGAATCAGCCTGGGAAACCCTTCGCCGCACTCCCTCCAGAGCGAGAACACCCTTCCTCGCAAAAGGAGACCCCCCACCGAAACTGCCACCCGATACTCTCGGAGTGGCCTCCCCGAGGCCCCTGTATCATTGGAACAACACATCCCGAAGACAATAAGAGATTGGAGCAGAATGAGGCCACTCGGCCCACCAAGTCTGCTCCCCCATTCTATCACGGCTGATATTTTTCTCCTCCCCCTGTTCTCCTGGCCTTTTCCCCCCCAATCCCCCTTATTAATCAGGAACCTCTCTCTCCCTCTGTCTCAGAGACACTCAGTAACCCCGACCCCCCTCTGTGGCAAAGATTCCCCCACATTCCCCACTCTCTGGGTGAGGAAATCCCTCCTGTTTTAAAGGACCGTCCCTTCACCCTGAGGTTGTGCCCTCTCTGGTTCGGGTTTTTCCTCCGGGTGGGAACACCCTCTCCCCGTCCCACTCTATCCAGGGGCCCTCGCTGTAAGTTTCAATCAGATTCCTCCCCCTAATCATTCTAAACTCCCATCCAGTACAGACCCAGAGTCCCTCAAGCTCCTCATTCCAGGGATCGTTCTTGCCAACCCTCCCTCTGGACCCCTCTCCGAGAGCCCGGCACCTCCTTCCTGAGATAAACCCACCCCCCGTCCCCAAACTCAGATCTTCTCAAGCCAACCTGCTGTCTGATCCCAGGCAGGAGTTGGGAGGATTTTGGAAAATTAAAAGCCCGGGTGGATATCAGGGGGCTCGGGAAAGGCCAGAGAAGGGGGGTGCGGGGGCGGGGGCGCAAGGACACGGTGCACAGAATGCAACATCAGGTCACAGAGCTTCACAGCAGGGAAACTGGCCCTTCGCCCATCGTGTCTGTGCTATCTGTACCCATCCCAGTTTCCAACCCTCACTCCCCAGCCTTATACCTCTGTGACATTTGAGGTGCTCATCCATACACTTCTGAATTGTGGTGAGAGATTATTATCTTTTCATCTGATTTATTATTGTCTCCGGGATACAGTGAAAAGTATTGTTTCTTGCGCTCTATATAGACAAAGCATACCGTTCATAGAGAAGGAAAGGAGCACACTGAAAAGTATTGTTTCTTGCGCTCTATATAGACAAAGCATACCATTCATAGAGAAGGAAAGGAGAGGGTGCAGAAGGTAATGTTACACTCACAGCGAGAGTGTAGAGAAAGATCAAGTTAATATTTGATTTATTATTGTCACTGGGATACAGTGAAAAGTATTGTTTCTTGCGCGCTATACAGACAAAGCATACCATTCATAGAGAAGGAAAGGACAGGGTGCAGAATGTAGTGTCACAGTCACAGCGAGGGTGTAGAGAAAGATCAGCTTAATATTTGATTTATTCTTAACACATGTATTAAGATACAGTGAAAAGTATTGTTTCTTGCACGCTATATAAAGCATACCATTCATAGAGAAGGAAAGGAGAGGGTGCAGAATGTGGTGTTACAGTCACAGCGAGGGTGTAGAGAAAGATCAGCTTAATATTTGATTTGATTTATTATTGTCACTGGGATACAGTGAAAAGTATTGTTTCTTGCGTGCTGTACAGGCAAAGCATACCATTCATAGAGAAGGAAAGGAGAGGGTGCAGAATGTAGTGTTACAGTCACAGCGAGGGTGTAGAGAAAGATCAGCTTAATGCGAGGTGGGTCCATTCAAAAGTCTGACAGCAGCAGGGAAGAAGCTGTTCTTGAGTCGGTCGGTACGGGACCTCAGACTTTTGTATCTTATTCAAAGAATCATAAAATTGGTTTCATCGAATCTCCGCAGTGCAGAGGGAGGGAATTCGGCCCATCGAGTGTGCACTGACCACAATTCCACCCAGGCCCGATCCTGATAATCCAATGCATTTTCCCTAGGAATCGAACCCGGGTCCCTGGCGCTGTGAGACAGCAGTGCTAACCCACTGTGTCACCGTGCCCCCCCCCCGGGGAATCGAACCCGGGTCCCTGGCGCTGTGAGACAGCAGTGCTAACCCACTGTGTCACCGTGCCCCCCCCCGGGAATCGAACCCGGGTCCCTGGCGCTGTGAGACAGCAGTGCTAACCCACTGTGTCACCGTGCCCCCGGGAATCGAACCCGGGTCCCTGGCGCTGTGAGACAGCAGTGCTAACCCACTGTGTCACCGTGCCCCCGGGAATCGAACCCGGGTCCCTGGCGCTGTCAGACAGCAGTGCTAACCCACTGTGTCACGATGCTTTTCCCCGAGGCAGCGGGAAGTGTAGACGGAGTCAATGGATGGGAGGCTGGCTTGTGTGATGGGATTGGGGGCTACATTCACCACCCTTTTGTAGTTCCTTGCGGTCTTGGGCAGAGCAGGATCCCAGACCGAGCTGTGATCCAACCAGAAAGAATGCTTTCTTTGGGGCATTCCAGTCTGTAACTCACTCCCGGGTATCTGTTATTCTATATATAAACCACCCCGAACCCCTCGATCAGATTCCAGTCTGTAACTCACTCCCGGGTATCTGTTATTCTGTATATAAACCCCCCCGAACCCCTCGATTAGATTCCAGTCTGTAACTCACTCCCGGGTATCTGTTATTCTATATATAAACCACCCCGAACCCCTCGATTAGATTCCAGTCTGTAACTCACTCCCGGGTATCTGTTATTCTATATATAAACCACCCCGAACCCCTCGATTAGATTCCAGTCTGTAACTCACTCCCGGGTGTCTGTTATTCTATATATAAACCACCCCGAACCCCTCGATTAGATTCCAGTCTGTAACTCACTCCCGGGTGTCTGTTATTCTATATATAAACCACCCCGAACCCCTCGATTAGATTCCAGTCTGTAACTCACTCCCGGGTATCTGTTATTCTGTATATAAACCACCCCGAACCCCTCGATTAGATTCCAGTCTGTAACTCACTCCCGGGTATCTGTTATTCTATATATAAACCACCCCAAACCCCTCGATTAGATTCCAGTCTGGAACTCACTCCCGGGTATCTGTTATTCTATATATAAACCACCCCGAACCCCTCGATTAGATTCCAGTCTGTAACTCACTCCCGGTTATCTGTTATTCTATATATAAACCACCCCGAACCCCTCGATTAGATTCCAGTCTGTAACTCACTCCCGGGTATCTGTTACTCTGTATATAAACCACCCCGAGCCCCTCGATTAGATTCCAGTCTGTAACTCACTCCCGGGTATCTGTTACTCTGTATATAAACCACCCCGAACCCCTCGATTAGATTCCAGTCTGTAACTCACTCCCGGGTATCTGTTATTCTGTATATAAACCACCCCGAACCCCTCGATTAGATTCCAGTCTGTAACTCACTCCCGGGTATCTGTTATTCTATATATAAACCACCCCGAACCCCTCGATTAGATTCCAGTCTGTAACTCACTCCCGGGTATCTGTTATTCTGTATATAAACCACCCCGAACCCCTCGATTAGATTCCAGTCTGTAACTCACTCCCGGGAGTCTACAGAAGGATCTAGATAGGCTGGGCGAATGGGCCAGGAAATGCCAGATGGCATGTAATGTTGACAAGTGCGAGGTGGTCCACTTTGGTAGGAATAATGGTAGGAAGGACTATTACTTACGTGGAGAAAAACTGCAGCAGGCGACGGTGCAGAGGGACCTCGGGGTCCTTGTGCATGAGTCGCAAAAACCCAGCCTGCAGGTACAGCAGGTGGTCAGGAAGGCGAATGGGATGCTGGCCTTCATCGCGAGGGGGATTTACCATTTATATAGATGATCTGGAGGAGGGAACCGAGTGTAGGGTGTCGAAATTTGCAGATGACACCAAAATTGGTGGAAAGGCAAATTGTGCGGTGGGTGGTGATGAGTTTTTGATAACAGAGGGGATTAAGGGTTATGGGGAGAGGGCGGGAATGTGGAACTGAGCCAAGAGACATCAGCCATGATCTTATTGAATGGTGGGGCAGGCTCGAGGGGCTAGTTGGCCTACTCCTGCTCCTATTTCTTATGTTCTTATGTTCTTATGTATCTGTTATTCTGCATATAAACCACCCCGAAACCCTCGATTAGATTCCAGTCTGTAACTCGCTCCCGGGTATCTGTTATTCTATATATAAACCACCCCGAACCCCTCGATTAGATTCCAGTCTGTAACTCACTCCCGGGTATCTGTTATTCTGTATATAAACCACCCCGAAACCCTCGATTAGATTCCAGTCTGTAACTCACTCCCGGGTATCTGTTATTCTGTATATAAACCACCCCGAACCCCTCAATTAGATTCCAGTCTGTAACTCACTCCCGGGTATCTGTTATTCTGTATATAAACCACCCCGAACCCCTCGATTAGATTCCAGTCTGTAACTCACTCCCGGGTATCTGTTATTCTATATATAAACCACCCCGAACCCCTCGATTAGATTCCAGTCTGCAACTCACTCCCGGGTATCTGTTATCCTGTATATAAACCACCCCGAACCCCTCGATTAGATTCCAGTCTGTAACTCACTCCCGGGTATCTGTTATTCTATATATAAACCACCCCGAACCCCTCGATTAGATTCCAGTCTGTAACTCACACCCGGGTATCTGTTATTCTATATATAAACCACCCTGAACCCCTCGATTAGATTCCAGTCTGTAACTCACTCCCGGGTATCTGTTATTCTGTATATAAACCACCCCGAACCCCTCGATTAGATTCCAGTCTGTAACTCACTCCCGGGTATCTGTTATTGTATATATAAACCACCCCGAACCCCTCGATTAGATTCCAGTCTGTAACTCACTCCCGGGTATCTGTTATTCTGTTTATAAACCACCCCGAACCCCTCGATTAGATTCCAGTCTGTAACTCACTCCCGGGCATCTGTTATTCTGTATATAAACCACCCCGAACCCCTCGATTAGATTCCAGTCTGTAACTCACTCCCGGGTAGGATTATTTTCCCTTGCGTTGGTTGCCCTGTTCCTGCTGTGCTAAGGATTGCGGCCTAGCAGTTTAGGCTTTGCTGTTTGTCAGCGCCATTATGTCCCTGACCACAGGACTGGGGACTGACTCGCAGGCAACACCCTCGCTATTATCACACAGCTCGTTGCATTTGGTAACATTTATAGATTCCTCTGAGACGAGCCGAACAGGATATCTGGAGGCACATCTCACTGTGAGCAGTCAGCAATGAACTGCTGCGCCCACAGACATCAGATCTCGCATGCCCCCCCCCCGCAAGATTTAATCAGGTCAACATCACCCATGTGAACCTTTAAAAACCTATAAAGTAGGCCACAGCCTGACCTGTGGTTGATGAGGGTGCCGTGCAGCAAGTGGCAAAGAAATGAGATAGACATCAACTGCGTTGACCTATATCCGAGAGATTGTGAGATCAACATTTCCTTCCCAGAGCCCAGAATACGGTTAGACACAGGGTAAAGCTCCCTCTGCACTGTCCCCCCCATCAAACACTCCCAGGACAGGTACAGCACGGGGTTAGATACAGAGTAAAGCCCCCTCTACACTGTCCCCCATCAAACACTCCCAGGACAGGTACAGCACGGGGTTAGATACAGAGTAAAGTTCCCTCTACACTGTCCCCCCATCAAACACTCCCAGGACAGGTACAGCACGGGGTTAGATACAGAGTAAAGCTCCCTCTACACTGTCCCCCCCATCAAACACTCCCAGGACAGGTACAGCACGGGGTTAGATACAGAGTAAAGCTCCCTCTACACTGTCCCCCCCATCAAACACTCCCAGGACAGGTACAGCACGGGGTTAGATACAGAGTAAAGCTCCCTCTACACTGTCCCCCCCATCAACCACTCCCAGGACAGGTACAGCACGGGGTTAGATACAGAGTAAAGCTCCCTCTACACTGTCCCCATCAAACACTCCCAGGACAGGGACAGCACGGGGTTAGATACAGAGTAAAGCTCCCTCTACACTGTCCCCCCATCAAACACTCCCAGGACAGGTACAGCACGGGGTTAGATACAGAGTAAAGCTCCCTCTACACTGTCCCCCATCAAACACTCCCAGGACAGGTACAGCACGGGGTTAGATACAGAGTAAAGCTCCCTCTACACTGTCCCCCCATCAAACACTCCCAGGATAGATACAGCACGGGGTTAGATACAGAGTAAAGCTCCCTCTACACTGTCCCCCCATCAAACACTCCCAGGACAGGTACAGCACGGGGTTAGATACAGAGTAAAGCTCCCTCTACACTGTCCCTAATGAGCTCCCTCCATACCTGCACTGGCCCCCTACACCCCCTCCCTATCTCTGTGACCTCCTCCAGCCCCCTACACCCCCTCCCTATCTCTGTAACCTCCTCCAGCCTCCTACACCCCCTCCTTATCTCTGTAACCTCCTCCAGCCCCCTACACCCCCTCCCTATCTCTGTAACCCCCTCCAGCCCCCTACACCCCCTCCCTATCTCTGTAACCTCCTCCAGCCCCCTACCCCCCCTCCCTATCTCTGTAACCCCCTCCAGCCCCCTACACCCCCTCCCTATCTCTGTAACCCCCTCCAGCCCCCCTACACCCCCTCCCTATCTCTGTAACCTCCTCCAGCCCCCTACACCCCCTCCCTATCTCTGTAACCCCCTCAAGCCCCCTACACCCCCTCCCTATCTCTGTAACCCCCTCCAGCCCCCTACACCCCCTCCCTATCTCTGTAACCTCCTCCAGCCCCTACACCCCCTCCCTATCTCTGTAACCCCCTCCAGCCCCTACACCCCCTCCCTATCTCTGTAACCCCCTCCAGCCCCTACACCCCCTCCCTATCTCTGTAACCCCCTCAAGCCCCCTACACCCCCTCCCTATCTCTGTAACCTCCTCCAGCCCCCTACACCCCCTCCCTATCTCTGTAACCCCCTCAAGCCCCCTACACCCCCTCCCTATCTCTGTAACCCCCTCCAGCCCCCTACACCCCCTCCCTATCTCTGTAACCTCCTCCAGCCCCTACACCCCCTCCCTATCTCTGTAACCCCCTCCAGCCCCTACACCCCCTCCCTATCTCTGTAACCCCCTCCAGCCCCTACACCCCCTCCCTATCTCTGTAACCCCCTCCAGCCCCCTACACCCCCTCCCTATCTCTGTAACCCCCTCCAGCCCCCTACACCCCTCCCTATCTCTGTAACCTCCTCCAGCCCCCCTACACCCCCTCCCTATCTCTGTAACCCCCTCCAGTCCCCTACACCCCCTCCCTATCTCTGTAACCTCCTCCAGTCCCCTACACCCCCTCCCTATCTCTGTAACCCCCTCCAGCCCCCCTACACCCCCTCCCTATCTCTGTAACCTCCTCCAGCCCCCTACACCCCCTCCCTATCTCTGTAACCTCCTCCAGCCCCCTACACCCCCTCCCTATCTCTGTAACCTCCTCCAGCCCCCTACACCCCCTCCCTATCTCTGTAACCTCCTCCAGCCCCCTACACCCCCTCCCTATCTCTGTAACCTCCTCCAGCCCCCCTACACCCCCTCCCTATCTCTGTAACCTCCTCCAGCTCCCCTACACCCCCTCCCTATCTCTGTAACCTCCTCCAGCCACCCTACACCCCCTCCCTATCTCTGTAACCTCCTCCAGCCCCCTACACCCCCTCCCTATCTCTGTAACCTCCTCCAGCCCCCTACACCCCCTCCCTATCTCTGTAACCCCCTCCAGCCCCCTGCACCCCCTCCCTATCTCTGTAACCTCCTCCAGCCCCCTACACCCCCTCCCTATCTCTGTAACCCCCTCCAGCCCCCTACACCCCCTCCCTATCTCTGTAACCCCCTCCACCCCCCTACACCCCCTCCCTATCTCTGTAACCTCCTCCAGCCCCACTACACCCCCTCCCTATCTCTGTAACCTCCTCCAGCCCCCCTACACCCCCTCCCTATCTCTGTAACCTCCTCCAGCCCCCTACACCCCCTCCCTATCTCTGTAACCCCCTCCAGCCCCCTACACCCCCTCCCTATCTCTGTAACCTCCTCCAGCCCCCTACACCCCCTCCCTATCTCTGTAACCTCCTCCAGCCCCCTACACCCCCTCCCTATATCTGTAACCCCCTCCAGTCCCCTACACCCCCTCCCTATCTCTGTAACCCCCTCCAGCCCCCCTACACCCCCTCCCTATCTCTGTAACCTCCTCCAGCCCCCTACACCCCCTCCCTATCTCTGTAACCCCCTCCAGCCCCCTACACCCCCTCCCTATCTCTGTAACCCCCTCCACCCCCCTACACCCCCTCCCTATCTCTGTAACCTCCTCCAGCCCCCCTACACCCCCTCCCTATCTCTGTAACCTCCTCCAGCCCCCCTACACCCCCTCCCTATCTCTGTAACCTCCTCCAGCCCCCTACACCCCCTCCCTATCTCTGTTACCCCCTCCAGCCCCCTACACCCCCTCCCTATCTCTGTAACCTCCTCCAGCCCCCTACACCCCCTCCCTATCTCTGTAACCTCCTCCAGCCCCCCTACAGCCCCTCCGTATCTCTGTAACCTCCTCCAGCCCCCTA
>NW_027650913.1:30000-35145 GCF_965287045.1 Carcharhinus amblyrhynchos
CCTCCACTTGACATCCCTCACTCCCTCCACTCATCGCCCCTCACTCCCTCCACTCGACATCCCTCACTCCCTCCACTCATCGCCCCTCACTCCCTCCGCTCATCGTCCCTCACTCCCTCCACTCATCGTCCCTCACTCCCTCCACTCATCGCCCCTCACTCCCTCCACTCATCGCCCCTCACTCCCTCCACTTGTCGTCACTCACTCCCTCTGCTCATCGTCCCTCACTCCCTCCACTCATCACCCCTCACTCCCTCCACTCATCGCCCCTCACTCCCTCCACTCATCGCCCCTCACTCCCTCCACTCGACATCCCTCACTCCCTCCACTCATCGCCCCTCACTCCCTCCGCTCATCGTCCCTCACTCCCTCCACTCATCGCCCCTCACTCCCTCCACTCATCGTCCCTCACTCCCTCCACTCATCGCCCCGCACTCTCTCCACTCATCGTCACTCACTCCCTCCGCTCATCGTCCCTCACTCCCTCCACTCATCGCCCCTCACTACCTCCACTCATCGCCCCTCACTCCCTCCACTCATCGTCCCTCACTCCCTCCGCTCATCGTCACTCACTCCCTCCACTCATCGCCCCTCACTCCCTCCACTCATCGCCCCTCACTCCCTCCACTCATCGTCCCTCACTCCCTCCACTCATCGCCCCTCACTCCCTCCACTCGACATCCCTCACTCCCTCCACTCATCGCCCCTCACTCCCTCCGCTCATCGTCCCTCACTCCCTCCACTCATCGCCCCTCACTCCCTCCACTCATCGTCCCTCACTCCCTCCACTCATCGCCCCTCACTCCCTCCACTCGACATCCCTCACTCCCTCCACTCAACGCCCCTCACTCCCTCCGCTCATCGTCACTCACTCCCTCCACTCATCGCCCCTCACTCCCTCCACTCATCGCCCCTCACTCCCTCCGCTCATCGCCCCTCACTCCCTCCGCTCATCGCCCCTCACTCCCTCCACTCATCGTCCCTCACTCCCTCCACTCATCGTCCCTCACTCCCTCACTCCCTCCGCTCATCGTCCCTCACTCCCTCCACTCATCGCCCCTCACTCCCACCACTCATTGTACCTCACTCCCTCCACTCGCCGTCCCTCAATCCTCGCTCCCTCCATTCACTGTCCCTCGCTCCTTCCACTCATCATCCCTCACTCCTCACGTCCTCCACTCATTGTCCCCGATTCCTCACTCCCTCCACTCGCTGTGCCTCACACCCTCACTTGCTCCACTCATTGTCCCTCACTCCCTCAATCCCTCCATTCATCATCGCTCACTCCCTCCAGTCATTGTCAATCACTCGTCATTCCATCCACTCATCATCCCGCATTCCTCACTCCCTCGACTCATTGCTTCTCTCCCCTCAATCCTACTAGACACCATCCCTCAATCCCTCCTCTCACAGACCCTCACTCACTCCATTTATTGTCACTCAATCCTTACTTCAGTCATTCAGCAACGACCACTCTTCCTTCCCTCACCACACATTCCATACATGTTCTGCTCCCTCTGCACTCACTACCCCATCAAACACTCCCAGGACAGGGACAGCACGGGGTTAGATACAGAGTAAAGCTCCCTCTACACTGTCCCCATCAAACACTCCCAGGTTAGGTACAGCACGGGGTTAGATACAGAGTAAAGCTCCCTCTACACTGTCCCCCCATCAAACACTCCCAGGACAGGTACAGCACCGGGTTAGATACAGAGTAAAGATCCCTCTACACTGTCCCCCCATCAAACACTCCCAGGACAGGTACAGCACCGGGTTAGATACAGAGTAAAGCTCCGTCTGCACTGTCCCCATCAAACACTCCCAGGACAGGTACAGCACGGGGTTAGATACAGAGTAAAGGTCCCTCTACACTGTCCCCCATCAAACACTCCCAGGACAGGTACAGCACGGGGTTAGATACAGAGTATAGCTCCCTCTACACTGTCCCCCATCAAACACTCCCAGGACAGGTACAGCACGGGGTTAGATACAGAGTATAGCTCCCTCTACACTGTCCCCCATCAAACACTCCCAGGACAGGTACAGCATGGGGTTAGATACAGACTAAAGCTCCCTCTACACTGTCCCCCATCAAACACTCCCAGGACAGGTACAGCACGGGGTTAGATACAGAGTAAAGCTCCCTCTACACTGTCCCCCATCAAACACTCCCAGGACAGGTACAGCACGGGGTTAGATACAGAGTAAAGTTCTCTCTACACTATCCCCCATCAAACACTCCCAGGACAGGTACAGCACGGGGTTAGATACGGACTAATGCTCCCTCTACACTGTCCCCCATCAAACACTCCCAGGACAGGTACAGCACCGGGTTAGATACAGAGTAAAGCTCCCTCTACACTGTCCCCCCATCAAACACTCCCAGGACAGGTACAGCACGGGGTTCGATACAGAGTAAAGCTCCCTCTCCACTGTCCCCCATCAAACACTCCCAGGACAGGGACAGCACGGGGTTAGATACAGAGTAAAGCTCCGTCTGCACTGTCCCCATCAAACACTCCTAGGACAGGTACAGCACGGGGTCAGATACAGAGTAAAGCTCCCTCTACACTATCCCCCATCAATCAGTCCCAGGACAGGTACAGCACGGGGTTAGATACAGAGTAAAGGTCCCTCTACACTGTCCCCCATCAAACACTCCCAGGACAGGTACAGCACGGGGTTAGATACAGAGTATAGCTCCCTCTACACTGTCCCCCATCAAACACTCCCAGGACAGGTACAGCACGGGGTTAGATACAGAGTAAAGTTCCCTCTACACTGTCCCCCCATCAAACACTCCCATGACAGGTACAGCACCGGGTTAGATACAGAGTAAAGTTCCCTCTACACTGTCCCCCATCAAACACTCCCATGACAGGTACAGCACCGGGTTAGATACAGAGTAAAGCTCCCTCTACACTGTCCCCCCATCAAACACTCCCATGACAGGTACAGCACCGGGTTAGATACAGAGTAAAGTTCCCTCTACACTGTCCCCCATCAAACACTCCCATGACAGGTACAGCACCGGGTTAGATACAGAGTAACGCTCCCTCTACACTGTCCCCCCATGAAACACTCCCAGGACAGGTACAGCACGGGGTTAGATACAGAGTAAAGCTCCCTCTACACTGTCCCCCCATCAAACACTCCCAGGACAGGTACAGCACGGGGTTAGATACGGAGTAAAGCTCTCTCTACACTATCCCCCATCAAACACTCCCAGGACAGGTACAGCACGGGGTTAGATACAGAGTAAAGTTCTCTCTACACTATCCCCCATCAAACACTCCCAGGACAGGTACAGCACGGGGTTAGATACGGACTAATGCTCCCTCTATACTGTCCCCCATCAAACACTCCCAGGACAGGTACAGCACCGGGTTAGATACAGAGTAAAGCTCCCTCTACACTGTCCCCCCATCAAACACTCCCAGGACAGGTACAGCACGGGGTTCGATACAGAGTAAAGCTCCCTCTCCACTGTCCCCCATCAAACACTCCCAGGACAGGGACAGCACGGGGTTAGATACAGAGTAAAGCTCCGTCTGCACTGTCCCCATCAAACACTCCTAGGACAGGTACAGCACGGGGTCAGATACAGAGTAAAGCTCCCTCTACACTATCCCCCATCAATCAGTCCCAGGACAGGTACAGCACGGGGTTAGATACAGAGTAAAGGTCCCTCTACACTGTCCCCCATCAAACACTCCCAGGACAGGTACAGCACGGGGTTAGATACAGAGTATAGCTCCCTCTACACTGTCCCCCATCAAACACACCCAGGACAGGTACAGCACGGGGTTAGATACAGAGTAAAGTTCCCTCTACACTGTCCCCCCATAAACACTCCCAGGACAGGTACAGCACGGGGTTAGATACGGACTAATGCTCCCTCTACACTGTCCCCCATCAAACACTCCCAGGACAGGTACAGCACCGGGTTAGATACAGAGTAAAGCTCCCTCTACACTGTCCCCATCAAACACACCCAGGACAGGTACAGCACGGGGTTCGATACAGAGTAAAGCTCCCTCTACACTGTCCCCCATCAAACACTCCCAGGACAGGACAGCACGGGGTTAGATACAGAGTAAAGCTCCGTCTGCACTGTCCCCATCAAACACTCCAGGACAGGTACAGCACGGGGTCAGATACAGAGTAAAGCTCCCTCTACACTATCCCCCATCAATCAGTCCCAGGACAGGTACAGCACGGGGTTAGATACAGAGTAAAGGTCCTCTACACTCTCCCCCATCAAAACACTCCCATGACAGGTACAGCACCGGGTTAGATACAGAGTAAAGTTCCCTCTACACTGTCCCCCATCAAACACTCCCATGACAGGTACAGCACCGGGTTAGATACAGAGTAACGCTCCCTCTACACTGTCCCCCCCATCAAACACTCCCATGACAGGTACAGCACCGGGTTAGATACAGAGTAAAGTTCCCTCTACACTGTCCCCCATCAAACACTCCCATGACAGGTACAGCACCGGGTTAGATACAGAGTAACGCTCCCTCTACACTGTCCCCCCATCAAACACTCCCCAGGACAGGTACAGCACGGGGTTAGATACAGAGTAAAGCTCCCTCTACACTGTCCCCCATCAAACACTCCCAGGACAGGTACAGCACCGGGGTTAGATACAGAGTAAAGCTCCCTCTACACTGTCCCCCCATCAAACACTCCCAGGACAGGTACAGCACGGGGTTAAGTGTTTTCTTTGTCTCTGTTCTTTCTCTGTAGGGGGCACTCGATGACTATCTTTCTGTTGATATGAAGGTGCTGTGGGATGTGAGATGGTAATTCTCTCTGTCCCACGTGTGTGCTCAGCAGTTTGGGGGTCGCCTCGCAGTATCTGGTGGAGTTACAGCGCCGGGATCTCCGCACACAGAGTCTGAGGGAGGCTGCCTCGGTGTGGAAGGGACACCATCTCTGTCTGCTCACAATACCAGCACCGTTCAGAGAGTTACAGCACTGCGGGGAGCGTCAGACTGTCTGGGCATGTATTCACTGGATTGTAACACGTGGAGAGAAACAGAGTCGAGAGAGAGCGAGAGGGGGACAGAGAGAGATAGAGAGAGACAGAGAGAGAGACAGAGAGAGAGAGACAGAGAGAGACAGAGAGATAGA
>NW_027650914.1:0-2500 GCF_965287045.1 Carcharhinus amblyrhynchos
GTGGGATATATCTGTGTTACAGTGAGGGGTGTGGGATATATCAGTGTTACAGTGAGGGGTGTGGGGTATATCAGTGTTATAGTGAGGGGTGTGGGATATATCTGTGTTATAGTGAGGGGTGTGGGATATATCTGTGTTATAGTGAGGGGTGTGGGATATATCAGTGTTACAGTGAGGGGTGTGGGATATATCAGTGTTACAGTGAGGGGTGTGGGGTATATCAGTGTTACAGTGAGGGGTGTGGGATATATCAGTGTTACAGTGAGGGGTGTGGGATATATCAGTGTTACAGTGAGGGGTGTGGGGTATATCAGTGTTACAGTGAGGGGTGTGGGATATATCAGTGTTACAGTGAGGGGTGTGGGATATATCAGTGTTACAGTGAGGGGTGTGGGATATATCAGTGTTACAGTGAGGGGTGTGGGATATATCAGTGTTACAGTGAGGGGTGTGGGATATATCAGTGTTACAGTGAGGGGTGTGGGATATTTCAGTGTTACAGTGAGGGGTGTGGGATATATCAGTGTTACAGTGAGGGGTGTGGGATATATCAGTGTTACAGTGAGGGGTGTGGGATATATCAGTGTTACAGTGAGGGGTGTGGGATATATCAGTGTTACCGTGAGGGGTGTGGGATATATCAGTGTTACAGTGAGGGGTATGGGATATATCAGTGTTACAGTGAGGGGTGTGGGGTATATCAGTGTTACAGTGAGGGGTGTGGGGTATATCAGTGTTACAGTGAGGGTGTGGGATATATCAGTGTTACAGTGAGGGGTGTGGGGTATATCAGTGTTACAGTGAGGGGTGTGGGGTATATCAGTGTTACAGTGAGGGGTGTGGGGTATATCAGTGTTATCGTGAGGGGTGTAGTTAACGTTGTACATTTTCTAAAGTTGGGATCAGGCAGTCTGAATTATATTTTCTGATGAGGTTAGACCGGGTGGAATTTCTGAGTGTGAAATAGTTGCTGACATTTCCGCAATCTATTATACAGGAGGTTAGATATTCAATATCACAGAATATAGTCCGCACTGCAACAGGGTGACAGTACTCAACAATACCTGAATACCCCCTGCCACTAATCCATCTCAAACACAAAGGCGCGATGCCTCACCAGGCGAATAGCACTAAAGTATGAATTCCCAAGACACTCCTTCATGACAATAAACTGTGTCCTGAATAGCAGTGGAGGGTGGAAAGGTACATGAGGTGGGGAGGTGCAGGGGGTGTGGAAGGTGATCCATAATCTATCCAAATTCACAGGGGACCCTAAACAGTGTTACACTGCTGGCTATTCAACCTGGAGGGAATCACACTCAATCCTTTACTGTGACGCCACTCCCTCTTCTCCAGAACAGACGGGGGTTTGGGCAGACACAGGGATCAGATATTCAATCACAGCGCTTCTTTAATCGACTGTCACTGAGTCCGAATTACACTGCCTGTAATCTCTGAGATAGGGTACAGAACAGGGGGAGGGAGTGGTAACGTTTGGATTAGGGTCAGTGCTGAGGGAGTGCTGCACTGTCAGAGGGTCAGTGCTGAGGGAGTGCCGCACTGTCAGAGGGTCAGTGCTGAGGGAGTGCCGCACTGTCAGAGGGTCAGTGCTGAGGGAGTGCCGCACTGTCAGAGGGTCAGTGCTGAGGGAGTGCCGCACTGTCAGAGGGTCAGTGCTGAGGGAGTGCCGCACTGTCAGAGGGTCAGTGCTGAGGGAGTGCCGCACTGTCAGAGGGTCAGTGCTGAGGGAGTGCCGCACTGTCAGAGGGTCAGCGAGGGGGAGTGCCGCACTGTCAGAGGGTCAGTGCTGAGGGAGTGCCGCACTGTCAGAGGGTCAGTGCTGAGGGAGTGCCGCACTGTCAGAGGGTCAGTGCTGAGGGAGTGCCGCACTGTCAGAGGGTCAGTGCTGAGGGAGTGCCGCACTGTCAGAGGGTCAGTGCTGAGGGAGTGCCGCACTGTCAGAGGGTCAGTACTGAGGGAGTGCCGCACTGTCAGAGGGTCAGTACTGAGGGAGTGCCGCACTGTCAGAGGGTCAGTGCTGAGGGAGTGCCGCACTTCAGAGGGTCAGTGCTGAGGGAGTGCCGCACTGTCAGAGGGTCAGTGCTGAGGGGTGCCGCACTGTCAGAGGGTCAGTGCTGAGGGAGTGCCGCACTGTCAGAGGGTCAGTGCTGAGGGAGTGCCGCACAAGTTCTTAATCCTTCAACCTCTGTCTCAGGAAACGCGAGAACACAAACATTGAAAGATTCTGTCCGGATTATTAAGAGTGAACCACAATGGATTCGGCACTTCTCTCTATTTAACTGATATCAGGATCGAGATCCAGGGGGTCAGAAATCTGGTTCCAAACTTTGCCACCTTGTTCATCAGCACAGCACAGGATCAGATACAGAGTAAAGATCGCTCTACACTGTCCCCATCAAACACTCCCAGGACAGGTACAGCACAGGGTTAGGTACAGAGTAAAGCTCCCTCTACACTGTCCCCCATCAAACACTCCCAG
>NW_027650914.1:7500-30000 GCF_965287045.1 Carcharhinus amblyrhynchos
GTGCTGAGGGAGTGCCGCACTGTCAGAGGGTCAGTGCTGAGGGAGTGCCGCACTGTCAGAGGGTCAGTGCTGAGGGAGTGCCGCACTGTCAGAGGGTCAGTACTGAGGGAGTGCCGCAATGTCAGAGGGTCAGTACTGAGGGAGTGCCGCACTGTCAGAGGGTCAGTGCTGAGGGAGTGCCGCACTGTCAGAGGGTCAGTGCTGAGGGAGTGCCGCACTGTCAGAGGGTCAGTACTGAGGGAGTGCCGCAATGTCAGAGGGTCAGTACTGAGGGAGTGCCGCACTGTCAGAGGGTCAGTGCTGAGGGAGTGCCGCACTGTCAGAGGGTCAGTGCTGAGGGAGTGCCGCACTGTCAGAGGGTCAGTACTGAGGGAGTGCCACACTGTCAGAGGGTCAGTACTGAGGGAGTGCCGCACTGTCAGAGGGTCAGTACTGAGGGAGTGC
This sequence comes from Carcharhinus amblyrhynchos, assembly GCF_965287045.1. Classification (NCBI taxonomy): domain Eukaryota; kingdom Metazoa; phylum Chordata; class Chondrichthyes; order Carcharhiniformes; family Carcharhinidae; genus Carcharhinus; species Carcharhinus amblyrhynchos. The sequence continues at coordinate 7,945 of NW_027650914.1, forward strand.
CGCACTGTCAGAGGGTCAGTGCTGAGGGAGTGCCGCACTGTCAGAGGGTCAGTACTGAGGGAGTGCCGCACTGTCAGAAGGTCAGTACTGAGGGAGTGCCGCACTGTCAGAGGGTCAGTACTGAGGGAGTGCCGCACTGTCAGAGGGTCAGGGCTCTTAACCTCCTCCAGCCCCTACACCCCTCCCTATCTCTGTAACCTCCTCCAGCCCCAACGGTCCTCCAAGATCTCCATGTTCTTCCAACTCCGGCCTCTTGATCATCCCCCGATTCCCATCGCTCTGCCATTGGCTGCCATGCGTTCTGCCACCTGGGGGGTCCCTAAACTCTGGAATTCCCTCCCGAAACCTCTCCATCTCTGTGTCTGTCTCCTCCTTGAAGAAGCTCTTTAAAAAAAAACCTCTTTGACCGAGTCTCTGGTCTCCCTGAAACTGCTCACTTGTCGTGTTGTCAAGTATTTGGTTGGCAGCCGTTCCAATGTCAAGGGCTTCATATTTCAAAGGCGCTGTATTAATGCAGGTTGTTATCGTTCTCCAAAGGCAGCCACATCCAGTCGAACCGGACACTCCAGTTACTAGGCCAGACGCCTGAGGCTGACCTCACATTGTCCAGTTCAATTCAACACTCATCCTCCAGGGGGAGGCAAAGTCCCCATTCGCCGCTGTGTCCACAAAACCCAGAGTCTCATCAGCAGTTTAAAGATAAAACAGAAACCAGGCTGGAAACAGAGAGTTTCATTTGTGTCTTCAACCACTGGAGAGGTGCCAAGTGACAGGCAGTTCACACCAAGTTCAGGGTAAGTCAGCGAGAGGGTCTGGGTTTAACGCCTCAGTAAAAAGTCTCACAACACCGGGTTAAAGTCCAACAGGTTTATTTGGGAGCAAAAGCCACTGGCTTTCAGAGCGCTGTCCCTTCGTCTGGTAAGTGGGAGTTCTGTTCACAAACAGGGCAAATAAAGGCGCACACTCAATTTACAAAATAATGATTGGAATGTGAGTCTTTACAGCTAATCAAGTCTTAAAGGTACAGACAATGTGAGTGGAGATGGCATTAAGCACAGATTAAAGAGATGTGTATTGTCTCCAGACAGTACAGTTAGTGAGATTTTGCAAACCCAGGCAAGTCACGGGGGTTACAGATAGTGCGACATGAACCCAAGATCCTGGTTGAGACCGTCCTCATGTGTGCGGAACTTGGCTATCAGTCTCTGTTCAGCGACTCTGCGCTGTCGTGTGTCGTGAAGGCTGCCTTGGAGAATGCTAACCCGAAGGTCAGAGGCTGAATGCCCGTGACCACTGAAGTGTTCGCCAACAGGAAGGGAACAGTCTTGCCTGGTGATTGTCGAGCGATGTTCATTCATCCGTTGTCGTAGCGTCTGCATGGTCTCCCCAGTGTACCATGCTTCGGGACATCCTTTCCTGCAGCGTATCAGGTAGACAGCATTGACCGAGTTGCAAGAGTATTTACCATGTACCTGGTGGACGGTATTCTCACATGAGATGATGTCATCCATGTCGATGATCCAACATGTCTTGCAGAGGTTGCTGTGACAGGGTTGTGTGGTGTTGTGGTCACTGTTCTCCTGAAGGCTGGGTAGTTTGCTGCGGACAATGGTCTGTTTGAGGTTGTGTGGTTGTTTGAAGGCAAGAAGTGGGGGTGTGGGGATGGCCCTGGCGAGATGTTCGTCTTCATCAATGATATGTTGAAGACTCCGGAGAAGATGCCGTAGCTTCTCCGCTCCGGGGAAGTACTGGACGACGAAGGGTACTCTGTCCACTGTGTCCCGTGTTTGCCTTCTGAGGAGATCGGTGCGGTTTTTTGCTGTGGCGCATCGGAACTGTCGATCTATGAGTCGAGCACCATATCCTGTTCTAATGACAGCATCTTTCAGTGTCTGGAGGTGTCTGTCACGATCCTCCTCATCTGAGCAGATCCTGTGTATAGGGAGGGCTTGTCCGTAGGGGATGGATTATTTAATGTGACCTTCTGACAGTGCGGCACTCCCTCAGTACTGACCCTCTGACAGTGCGGCACTCCCTCAGTACTGACCCTCTGACAGTGCGGCACTCCCTCAGTACTGACCCTCTGACAGTGCGGCACTCCCTCAGTACTGACCCTCTGACAGTGCGGCACTCCCTCAGCACTGACCCTCTGACAGTGCGGCACTCCCTCAGCACTGACCCACTGACAGTGCGGCACTCCCTCAGTACTGACCCTCTGACAGTGCGGCACTCCCTCAGCACTGACCCTCTGACAGTGCGGCACTCCCTCAGTACTGACCCTCTGACAGTGCGGCACTCCCTCAGTACTGACCCTCTGACAGTGCGGCACTCCCTCAGTACTGACCCTCTGACAGTGCGGCACTCCCTCAGCACTGACCCTCTGACAGTGCGGCACTCCCACAGTACTGACCCTCTGACAGTGCGGCACTCCCTCAGCACTGACCCTCTGACAGTGCGGCACTCCCTCAGCACTGACCCTCTGACAGTGCGGCACTCCCTCAGTACTGACCCTCTGACATTGCGGCACTCCCACAGTACTGACCCTCTGACAGTGCGGCACTCCCTCAGCACTGACCCTCTGACAGTGCGGCACTCCCACAGTACTGACCCTCTGACAGTGTGGCACTCCCTCAGCACTGACCCTCTGACAGTGCGGCACTCCCTCAGCACTGACCCTCTGACAGTGCGGCACTCCCTCATTTTAATATAACAATACACGACAAAGGGTTAACATCTGATTGGGTAATAACACCACCCATCCTATTATATATAGAGTCACATAATAATAGAGAGAAATATCTGGAGAGAACATTCTTGAAGTAATCTATCTGATTGGCAGCCACTCCGTGTATGACCATGACCTGTTATCTGTACATTGTTAAACACTAACAATAAATGCCGCAATTTTGAATATTCCAGCCTCAAAACGTCATAATTGAGATCCTATATTACAACACAGCGGGGGGATTGGTGGTGAAGAGGCGCGATAGTCGTATCAGGATGATCGGAGCAGAGATCACAAATAAACATTATATTGTCATCCTTCACTGGAAGGCATCGTACCTCTGATTCAAGGAGAAAGGGGGGATATTGTGACCCCTGTATACTGTTATCACACAAAGATGCTTGGCAGAGCAAGAATTAAGGTGTGCCTGGAAAACGGCAGAACTCGTGGTATGATGTATTGTGTCACATGGTGATGGACTTTGGTGACAATCAAGAAATGATTCACGTTTAAACAAATACGTCTCAGAATCTCATCATTCCGACTTGGAAAGAATCCATAGCCCACATCACAACATTTCCATCTCAGAGAATAATATTCACATCACCTGTTACCCCCGATCCTATTCATTGAATCATAGAATCACACAGCGCAGGAGAGACCCTTCGGCCCATTGAGTCTGAACTGGCACATTAGAAACACCTAAACTCCCACCTATTCCCACTTTCCCGGACTTGGCCCTTAGCCCTGAATGTTATGATGTGCCAAGTACACATCCAGGTACTTTTTAAAGGATGTGAGGCATCCCACCTCCACCTCCCTCCCAGGCAGCGCATTCCAGAACCTCTGAGTAAATGCTTTTCCAAACATTCCCCCTAAACCCCCCCCACCCCCTCAATTTTAACCTGCAGCCCCTCACAACTGACCCTTCAACCAAGGGGAACAGCTGCTCCATATCCACTCTGTCTGCGCCTCTCATAATCTTGTACCCCTCGATCAGGTCACCCTCTGCTCCAGAGAGGACAACCCAAGCCTATCCAACCTCTGTCCATGACTTCTACCCCAGGCAGCATCCTTGTCAATCTCCTCTGCACCCCCTCCATTGCAATTCCATCCTCCCTATAATGTGACCAGAACTGCACACAGGACTCCAGCTGTAGCCTCACTAAAAGTTCGACACAACTCCAACCTGATCTCCCTGAGTTTGTAATCTGTGCCTCGACTGATAAAGACAAGTCTCCCACATGCCTTTTTCACCACCCTACCAAGATGGGCAGCACGGTGGCGCAGTGGGTTAACACTGCTGCCTCACAGCACAGGGGACCCGGGTTCGATTCTCAGCTTGGGTCGCTGTCTGTGCGGAGTCTGCGCCTTCTCCCCATGTCTGCGTGGGTTTCCTCCGAGTGCTCCGGTTTCCTCCCACAGATGCGGAGATGCCGGCGTTGGACTGGGGTAAACACAGTAAGAAGTCTCACAACACCGGGTTAAAGTCCAACAGGTTTATTTGATAGTAAACGCCACAGGCTTTCAGAAACACTGTTCCTTTGTCAGGTGTGCACTTTACCCTGGTGTTGTGAGACTTCTTGCTGGTTTCCTCCCACAGTCCAAAGATGTGCGGGTTAGGTGGATTGGCCATGCTAAATTGGCCTCAGTGTCAGGAGGACTAGTTAGGGTAAATATGGGGATAGGGCCTGAGTGGGATTGTGGCTGGTGCAGACTCGATGGGCTGAATGGCTTCCTTCTGCACTGTCGGATTCTATGATTCTATTCCATTCCTTTCAGAAATCTCTGGAGAAACTCGCCAAGGTCCCTTTGTTCCACAGAACATCCTAGTATCCTACCATCCATTAAATATTTCCTTGTCAAATTACTCCTTCCAATATTTATCTCCCCACACTGTTCAGGGTTAAATTCCATCTGCCACTGACCTGCCCATTCCATCGGCATCTTCTTAAATCCCGAGATACTTAACCTCACTGTGAACCTCCCGACCACTCTCTGTGTCATCCATAAACTTATTCATCTGCGATTAGCTGATTCCGACGGTGAGCACTGAGCTGAAGAAATTTTCATCGCGTCTGTAACCGAAGAGAAGCTATTCGGCCCATCAACTCCCTGCTATCTCTCTGTACAGCAATCCACTCAGTCCCACCCTCGCCCATTCTATCCCTGTGTCCCTGCAGGTTCATCTCCCTCCAGTTCCCATCCGATTTCCTTTTGAAATCATCCATCGTCTTTCCCTACCGGATCCAAAGCAGTGTCCACCTCGTTCTGACCTCCTCCCAATCTCCTTCTGCTCTGAGGAGGACAACTCCCCGGCATCTCCGGCTCCAAATCAGAGCTAAAATCCCCTCATCTCTGGAACCATAAGACGTACGAGAAGAATTAGGCCACTCGGCCCATCGAGTCCATTCTGCCATTCAATCATGGCTGATATTTTTCTCATCCCCATTCTCCATAAACCCTGATCCCCTTATTGACCAAGAGTCTCTCTATCTCAAAGACACTCAATGACCTGGTCTCCACAGCCTTCTGCGGCAAAGAGTTCCACAGATTCCCCACTCTCTGGCTGAAGAAATTCCTCCTCTCCTGGTAAATTCCCCACCTCCTCCAGAATTCTCGCATACCCTCCCTCCCTTTCCAAAAGTGTGGAGGCCCAGAACTGGACACAGTCCCCAGTGTGGACCCTCTGCTTTTATTCAATAGATCAAAGAAACTGGAACCAGGAGTAGGCCACTCGGCCCTTCAAGCTTCCTGCACCATTCATTTTGATCATGGCTGATCTTCAAATTCCATATCCCTCGATCCCTTTCGCCCCCAAGAGCGATATCTAATTTCTTCTTGAAATCGCACAATGTTTTGGCCTCAACTTCTTTCCGTGGGAGTGAATTCCACACATTCACCGCCCTCTGGGTGAAGAAATTTCTTCTCATCTCAGTTCTCTGGGTGGTATGGTGGCACAGCACTGCTGCCTCACAGCGCCAGGGACCTGGGTTCGATTCCCAGCTTGGATCACTACCTGTGCGGAGTTTCTCCCCATATCTGCGTGGGTTTCCTCCCACAGTCTGAAAGACGTGCTGGTTAGGGTGCATTGGCCGTGCGAAATTCGCCCTCAGTGTTACCCAAACAGGCACCAGAGTGTGGCAACTAGGGGATTTTTGTAGTATCTTCATTGCAGTGTTAATATAAGCCTACTTGTGACACTAATAAATAAACTTAAAAAAAAACTTAAACTTAAAACTTCCAAAAAGTTTGACCATTATCCTCAACCTATTATAGTTCAGATCAGTGACTTCAAAGTGTTTTATGAAAACCGCCTGGACCATAGGTTTATCACCTTGAATTTTTCTGGGATAAGCATGATAGGTTTCACTTCAAGTATGATTCAAACGAACCACTAGGGAGCTTTTATCAAACAGAATTTATTTCAGAATATAGTTAACATGCATAGTAAGAAAATTAGCAATAACTTCTATCAATTACAAACAAGAAACAAAACAACCACTACCACGTATAAACCTTAACAAATATATCTGAGACATTCCCAGTAAACCAAAACCTTCCACAGACAAAACTCTTGAAACAGGTTCAACACAGCACAGATAAATGTGAAAATGGACACAAAACCTTTTGTGAGGGAGGATGTTCTTGGCCCTCGAGGGAGTGCAGCGAACGTTTACCAGACTGATTCTGGTGATGGCGGGACTGATGTATGAGGAGAGATTGACTGGGTTAGGATTGTTTTTAGATTTCTGATCGATAAGGGAATTAAGGGTTATGGGGAGCAGGCAGGTGAGTGGGACTGATCCACTTCAGATCAGCCATGATCTTATTGAATGATGGGGCAGGCTCGAAGGCCTCCTCCTGCTCCTATTTCTTACGTTCTTATGTTTTCACTGGAGTTCAGATGAATGAGGAGGAAATCTCATTGAGACTTATAAAATTCTAACAGGACTGTGAGTTCGGCCATACTAAAATTGCCCCTTAGTGTCCTGAGATGCATAGGTTAGAGCGATTAGTGGGGGGATATGGGGGTAGGGCCTGGGTGGTCGGTACAGACTCGATGGGCCCAATGCCCTCTGTGGTGTTTCTATGATTTCTATGATTCTACGACCAGACAGAGTAGATAGAGAGGGGATATTTCCGGTGATGGGGGGAGTCCAGGGGTCACAGTCTGAGGATTCGGGGTAGACCATTTAGGACAGAGATGAGGAGACATTTCTTCACCTGGCAAGCCTGTGGAGTTCATTCCCACAGGAAGTCGTTGATACCAAAACATTGACGAGGTGGCTGGAAATAGCACTTGGGGCAAATGGGATCAACGGTTATCCAGAGGAAGCAGGATTGGTCTATTGAGTTGGATGATCCACTATGATCGTAAAGAATGGCGGAACAGGTTCGAAGGGCCAAATGGCCTTCTCCTGCTCCTATCTTCCACGGAGTTGAGACCTTTGGTTCGAGAAATTAAAACTCCCAGTCTTGGAAGTTCTAATAGTCCTCGTGACACAGTTTGAAGTCAGAATAGCTTCCCAGGACACCAGGGAGAGATTCTGGTCAAGCCACCAACAGCAGGTTCTCCAGTCTAGGAAAGCAAGGAGCTTTACTTCAGCTCACCAGCAAAATTTCCAAATCCCAGCGAGAGAGAGAGAGAGACTGCTCTCTGTTTGAGGTCCACTCCCTTCAAAACTAAACAACCGAGAACAGAAAGTGAAACATTGAATTCACTAAGACAGAAAACAGCTGACCAGAACCCACAACCTTTCTCCTAACAATGAAACCAATCCCAGGGTAAACTTGAACAACCCCGATTTCAGCAAATTCAGGAGCAATAAAAGGACTCTTGTCGACAGCCAGGTAACAAAGGCACCAGACTGTAAGATATAGGGGCAGAAAATCAGCCCACTCAGCCCCATCTGCCCCGCCATTCTATCATTCTATATATTCCTCATCCCCATTCTCCTGCCTTCTCCCCGTAACCCTCCATCTCCTTATTAATCAGGAACCTATCTATCTCTGTCTTGAAGACACTCAATGACCCGGCCTCCTCTGTGGCAATGAATTCCACACATTCCCCACTCTCTGGCTGAAGAAATTCCTCCCCATCTCAGTTTTAAAGGATTGTCCCTTCACTCCGAGGTGGTGCCGAGTTCCAGTCTCTCCCACTCGCGGAAACATCCTCTCCCCATCCACTCTCTCCAGACCCCTCAGTATTCTGTGAGTTTCAATGAGATCCCACTCCCCCCCAATCCTTCTAAACTCCATCAAGTTCAGTCCCAGAGTCCTCAACCGTTCCTCGTTTGACAAGCTCTGCAGCTAAGGCTGTCAGCTACAGGGAACAAAAACCCTCTTAAAGGGACACTAACTATGGGTGGCACGGTGGCACAGTGGTGAGCACTGCTGCCTCACAGTGCCGGGGACCCGTGTTCAATTCCCGGCTTGGGTCACGTGGAGTTTGCATGTTCTCCCCGTGTCTGCGTGGGTTTCCTCCGGGTGCTCCAGTTTCCTCCCACAGTCCAAAGATGTGCGGGTTAGGTTGATTGGCCGTGGTAAATTGCCCCTTGTGTTGGGGGATTAGCAGGGTAAATGTAGGATTACAGGGTTAGGGCCAGGGTGGGATTGTGGTCAGTGCTTATTCGATGGGCCGAATAGTCTCCTTCTCTATGAAAGGGATTCTATGATTCTACTGATAAGACTTATAAACTTCTGACCCCTAGTTCTAGACTCCCCCACCATCAGGAACATTCTTTCTGAATCTACTCTGTCTAACCCTGTTAGAATTTTGTAAGTTTCTATGAGATCCCCTCTCACTCTGCTAAACTCCAGTGAATATAACCCACACCCTCTCAGTCTCTCCTCAGATGTCATAGCAGGAATCAGGGTACATCGTGGGTTATATTGACCTGTTATTTCCCAGGGAGTGCCCTTTGACAGAGTCTGAATGTTCTCAGTGCTAGCTCCCGAGCCAACATCTCTGTGGTGTGACCGCTTTATCCAAACTGCTCGCTAATGGCCCCCCTTCCCTTGCCCTCAATCCTCACCCAATGTAAAACCGGATCTGACTAAATCAGCCCCCAACCCCTCACTGGCCATGCCCAGCATTTACCCCCCCCCCCACATCCCTAATTGCCCCTTGAGAAGGTGGTGGGTGAGCCGCCTCCTTGAACCCACTGCTGTCCCTGAGGTGTAGGTACACCCACTGTGCTGTTAGGGACGGAGTGCCAGGATTTAGGCCCAGTGACAGTGAAGGAACGGCCGATATATTTCCAAGTCAGGATGGTGGGTGACTTGGAGGGGAACCTCCAGGTGGGGGCGTTCCCAGGTATCTGCTGCCCTTGTCCTTCTAGATGGTAGAGGTGGTGGGTTTGGAAGGTGCCTTGGTGAGATGCTGCAGTGCATCTTGTAGATGGTACACACGGCCATCACTGTGCATCGCAGTGGAGAGAGTGAATGTTTGTGGATGGGGGTGTGTTAATGTTTGGCCTTGGATGGTGTCTGCTTCGGAGTTACAATGTGGGCAACACTCATCTCCACAGTGCAGAGCACAGCATAAATCCCCTCCGAATCTCCAGCGTCCCTTCAGCTGTACTTTGGGATATCTGCAATAAAACTTGCGCAATGTGAGGGAGTGTTTAATGTTTAAACTCTTATTGCTTTACAAAGTTAATCTCTGATCACTTTGTTTTCACATATCAGAGTGCAGACATAAGGAAATAAACATTGCTGCACTTTGCAATGTTGGGGCCTCTCTTCAAATCCATCAGCCTTCGAGGCCTAGCAATCTGTCCCAAGCCTGGGACCGGATTTCGCAGTGGCTGGAATGTTCGTCCACACCAGTCCTTCAACCCCGGTGTGCCCAGCAAGATGTACCACCAAGAGATTGCTCGGGCTAAAGGGTTAATATTTCGACAGGTAAGACATTAGATTTGGGTAAACAGCACTGACCCTCTGACAGTGCGGCACTCCCTCAGCACTGACCCTCTGACAGTGCGGCACTCCCTCAGTACTGACCCTCTAACAGTGCGGCACTCCCTCAGTACTGACCCTCTGACAGTGCGGCACTCCCTCAGCACTGACCCTCTGACAGTGCGGCACTCCCTCAGCACTGACCCTCTGACAGTGCGGCACTCCCTCAGTACTGACCCTCTGACAGTGCGGCACTCCCTCAGTACTGACCCTCTGACAGTGCGGCACTCCCTCAGCACTGACCCTCTGACAGTGCGGCACTCCCTCAGCACTGACCCTCTGACAGTGCGGCACTCCCTCAGCACTGACCCTCTGACAGTGCGGCACTCCCTCAGCACTGACCCTCTGACAGTGCGGCACTCCCTCAGTACTGACCCTCTGACGGTGCGGCACTCCCTCAGTACTGACCCTCTGACAGTGCGGCACTCCCTCAGCACTGACCCTCTGACAGTGCGGCACTCCCTTACACATACAAACAAACTCAGCATATGAACGTGTATGCAGTCACACATATACTTTCGCACTGACTCACAGCTCAGACCATTGTCCGCACACAAATCTGAACTACTCACAAATTTTCGTTCGCAATTGTTTCAGCTCTTTGAGAAGATCAGCTGTACCTACACCTACATCCTGGCAGACTCCCACAGCAAGGAGGCTGTGATTATAGATCCTGTCATTAATGAAGTGAATCGCGACGTTCAATTAATTCAGGAGCTGGGACTCAAACTGCTCTACGCAGGTGAGGACATGACCATTGAGGCCTAGGTCAGGCTGGGGTTGTCGGGCCCCCTCGGCCATTGTCACAGCCTCTGAGATGTACGGCAGGGGCCAAATTCTTTTTGGAGGCCCAGTGGGCGGTCCTCCTCACCCTGGAAAGGGGGAGGTCCCGGCCCGCAAGATTATAGTCTCAAACTTCCCGCCCTTCCGCCCCGGGGAGCTCCCCCACCTCCATCTACCTGGGGGTTGTGGGGGGAGGTCAGGACTGGGGTGGCGCCCATCCCGCTCGGCCTTTGGGACCCACCCCTCTGGCATGTCTACTCCTTCCAGCGCCAGGTCTGTGTCCCCCGTCTCCCCCCAATCGCGTACCAGCCGGGCCCCCCCCACAAGGGGAGGCCACGCTGGCAGTGGCTGCCATCTTGGCGGGAGGTGGGAGTGGAGCCTCCGCGAAGCCAGAAGATCCCCTGTAAATAGGGCAAAAAACAGAAGGGGGGGGGGGGCAATGGAACCCAGGCCCCCACTACCCCAGCCACCCCGGCAGCCGGCTCGGGGACAGATTCCACCTCCGGCCCCCCCCCCCCCAACACCATCTGCAGGGCCCGTGGGAGCTTCGCCGCCTCATGCTGGGCCCGAGGGACCGTGGGTGCCCGGGGTGACCAGGATCAGGGACGTGCTGGACGGTGGAGGAGGGGGCTGGATGAGGCCAAAGCCTTCCGAGACCTACGGGCGGTCGTGCTGGGCCCCGAGTGTGCACACGGTCTCGAGGCGGCTCAGGCGTGCGGTGGGATCCCGTCCGAGCGTTCCCCGTGTGTGGACGGAATTCCACACTGGCCCTCACCCGTCGCCCGGACACACCTTGGCGGGCCTTGTTGCCGCCGGGCAGCGGAGGTCCCCAATGGAGCTCCCTCTACGGAGGGATCTCCCCCCAGTTACCTCGGGGACCTGGGGTGGAGGGTACTGCGCGCAGCGGTACCGTACAGCCGTAAGATTCACTGGCTCACGGGCTCTGAAGCTTGCCCCTTCTGTGGAGTCCGTGGATGACGTCTACATTTTGTGTCTTCGGTCGCACTCCCTTTTTGTTTACTTGAAGAAGCTTTTATTGATGTTTTGTTTGCTCTTCAGTCCCACCCTCCTGAACTACGGGCACCCGGTGCGGAGAGGGGAGGGCCGGGATGGCGACCTCCTCGTCAACCTGCCCCTGGGCCTGGTGAGATGCGCCATTTACAGGTCCAGGCAGTGGGCAATCGGGGGGGCCGTCCGTCCCGACTATCTGCCCCTCTACCGTGGCTACCTTGGTGGCCCGGTGTCCTGGAGAGGGAGCGTGCAGTGCCCATGGGCACAGTTGACGTTTCCATGCCCGCTGGGCACCGCATGGGGCTGGGGTGCATTATTGACCTTCATAATCACGTTTTAATTTGATGTTTTTTAAGTTTCCTTTTGACTTTGTTTATCGTTTGGGCTGCTCCCCCTCCTTTTGGGGAGCTGCCCCATTTACTTTATCCCTGATTTAATTTGAGTTGATTTATTTGAAAGAGTCCCCCCCCCCCCTCCAGAACCCAGCCTTGCTCTGGAATCCTCCTCCTCCCAACCCTCCACCCACCGGGGGACATAGTTTCTCCCCCGTCGATCCGATCGAATCCTTTACCTATCTGAAACCTCGCGATCAGCTCACCCCGGAATCTTTGGGACTGGGATGGGGGACGCGCGAGCCCGGTCTGTGTGACCCTGTGCTCGGAGTTTAACCCCCTCAGTCCGGGCATCATTCTGGTGAATCGGTGGCAGTCCCCCCCCCGCGTCAGGGACAATGTCTCCTTCCTGAGGGACGGGGAGGGAGCCGGAACTCCGTAAATAAATCAGAGAAGGTCGGGGGCTTGTTGGGGGGGGGGGAGACGGACGTTGTTCCCGAGATCGGGGAACTCAGTGAGAGTCAGAACTGTCGACACAGCGACGTATCTGAGTTCCCGAGATCCGTCAGGGACACTGATCGCAGCTCCAGAAACCTGGCCCAGAAGCCAGTATTCCTGAGAACAAAAACTCCCTCGTCTGGATGCCAATTCCGTGAGGATTAGGAATTCCCCAGTCACGAGGCCGTTCGTCAACATTAACCCTCTCCTGCCCTCCATGTCACCCTTAATCCACTTCTCTCAACTCCCTCCCTCCCCGATGGAGGGTGACTCTTACTTGGGGGTTGGGGGGGGTTGTGAGGGCGGTGGGTTTTACGTCTACTGCCCCCCCCCCCCCGGGCCCCCCCCCACCCCCCCAATGCCAGTATACCCACTTCCCCCATGGCCACAGCCTCCGGTGTACTGGGGGTGAAGGGAAAAGGGTGACCCTGCTGACCTTTGACCCCAACCAAGTGTTTGCCTGCACGTATCCCTCCCCCCGACAACCCCCTTCCCCCCCCCCCAGAGATCACCCCACCCAAACCTCATTAGATCATAACACGGCCATTCAGCCCATCGAGCCTACCCCGCCATTCAATGGGATTGAAGTTTATTTATTCCTGTCACAAGTAGGCTTGCGTTAACACTACGCAGTCGCCACACTCCGGCGCCTGTTCGGGGACACTGAGGGAGAATTTAGCACGGCCCAATGCACCCTAACCCGCGCATCGTTGGACCGTGGGAGGAAACCAGAGCACCCGGAGGAAACCCACGCAGACACGGGGAGAATGTGCAAACTCCACACAGACGGTGACCCAAGGCTGGGGGGGGGTTCTCCTCGGCGTCCTGGGGTCAATGCTTATCCCTCAACCATCATCAAAAACAGACGCTCTGGGTCATGATCACGTTGCTGTTTGCTTGTGGGATCTTGCTGTGCATGATATTTCTCTCAGAGGGTGGTGAATTTGTGGAACTCGCTGCCCCATGGAGCGATGGGGTCTGAATCATTGGATGGTTTCAAGAAGGGGATAGATATATTTCTGATATAAAAAAGGAATAAAAGGAGGTCCAGAATCAGGGGTCACAGTCTGAGCATTCGGCACAGACTATTTAGGATGGAGATGAAGAGACATTTCTTCGCCCAAAGAATAATTGATGCCAAAACATTGAATATATTTAAGAGGGGGCTGGATATAGCACCTGGGGCGAATGGGATCAAAGGTTATGGGGAGAAAGCAGGATTAGGCTATTGAGTTGGTCTGATTGAGTGACGGAGCAGGATCGAAGGGCCAAATGGCCTAGAACATAAGGACTAGGAGCTGGAGTGGGCCATCCGACCCCCCGAGCCTGCTCTGCTCTTCAATAAGATCATGGCTGATCTTTTTTGTGGACTCAGCTCCACTTACCCACCCGCTCACCCTAACCCTTAATTCCTCCTCCTGCTCCGACCGTCTATACGTGGGGGTTTGAGAGCAGGGAGAGATCCCGAGGGAATGGGGAAGCTGCCTCAAAGGGCTGACTTTGCCAACTTCTGTTCCTGATTCCTCCGATTGGATCCGTAATCCAATTGTTTTTCTCCTTGGAGTTCCCGTCCGGCCAATCCCGGATTGGGTGGAGAGTCACCTGACTGATCGCATTGTGTCATTTCCCCCCTGCAGCCAATACGCACTGCCATGCTGATCATGTGACCGGAAGTGGCCTCTTGAAGAAGATTCTGCCTGGATGCCGGAGTGTTATAGCGAAGGACAGTGGAGCCCTGGCCGATATTCACATCCAGGGTGGCAGCACCATCAACTTTGGCGACTTTGTGAGTAAAATGGAGAGTAATTTCTGCGTGGAGACAGGCCATTCTGCCCATCTGCTCTCTGCTGCTGTATCTGCTCCACACCACCCTCCTGATCTCTGCCCATCACCATATCCTCTATTCCTTTCTCCTGAGGAATTCACGCTGGTTCTTCAGTGGGAGTTCAGAGAAGAGTTGGCCACACTCTGTGCACTGCTGAGTCCACTCGTCTCAATATCATTATATATCAGTGAGGCCTTTCCCTATGCCCGCAGTGCAGAGTGGGCCACTGCGCGTGTGCTGGTCTATCACAGCAGAGATCGGCGCGTGCGCAGTAGCCCCGCACCGCCAACCTCCCGACTGCCAGCCAACCCCACGGCCCCCCCCGCAATGCCAGCTCTCTGACCCCCCACCCCCAACAGCCCGATCGCTGGCCCCCGCCCCGGACCATTCCCAACCCCCTCTCTCAGCCCACCCTGCTCTCCAGCCCCCCCGATTCCCCCCCACCCCCTGACCTCTACGCTGCCAACCCCGCCCCCACAGGGCTGACCCCCGCCTCCTAGGCCCCACCCCCTTGGCACTATCCAATCCTGGTGGGCTGGCGTCCCCTGGGCGTTGCCTCTTGGCCCCGTGGGCAGTGCCGGGGGCACTGACAGGGTGCCCATGCCCGGGGGGCACCACCACCCCTGCTGCCCGACCCCCTGGGGCGGGGGTCCCTGATTGCTGCCCCCTTCACTCCAGCAGGGTCAGGCCACTAGCCCCCTGTTAATGGGGAGGTATTCTAAACCCCGCTGGAGTGAACCACTCCTGCTCGGGGTGGGGGGGGAGGCCTGGAGTCTGGAGAATTCAGTCCCCCCCGCTAATTGTATTTAAAATATATTAAAATCTTTAGTGAAGTGGTTTCGGCGTCTCCCTGCCAATTTCTGGCACAGAGCTGATACTACTGGAAACCCGGCACCGGGGGTGGGACGCCCAATGTGAATCCCATGGATCAGACACCAGGAGATTCTCCCGGGAGAATCCCGCGCCCCAATACTGTACACAGTGTTACACGTGTGGGAGAATCCCCCCCCCCCCACAATACTGTACACAGTGCTACACGTGTGGGAGAATCCCCCCCCCCACACAATACTGTACACAGTGTTACACGTGTGGGAGAATCCCCCCCCCCACAATACTGTACACAGTGCTACACGTGTGGGAGAATCCCCCCCCACACAATACTGTACACAGTGCTACACGTGTGGGAGAATCCCCCCCCCCCACAATACTGTACACAGTGCTACACGTGTGGGAGAATCCCCCCCCCCCACAATACTGTACACAGTGCTACACGTGTGGGAGAATCCCCCCCCCCCACAATACTGTACACAGTGCTACACGTGTGGGAGAATCCCCCCCCCCACAATACTGTACACAGTGTTACACGTGTGGGAGAATCCCCCCCCCACAATACTGTACACAGTGTTACACGTGTGGGAGAATCCCCCCCCCACAATACTGTACACAGTGTTACACGTGTGGGAGAATCCCCCCCCCACAATACTGTACACAGTGTTACACGTGTGGGAGAATCCCCCCCCCACAATACTGTACACAGTGTTACACGTGTGGGAGAATCCCCCCCCCACAATACTGTACACAGTGTTACACGTGTGGGAGAATCCCCCCCCCACAATACTGTACACAGTGTTACACGTGTGGGAGAATCCCCCCCCCACAATACTGTACACAGTGTTACACGTGTGGGAGAATTCCCCCCCCCCAATACTGTACACAGTGCTACACGTGTGGGAGAATCCCCCCCCCCCACACACAATACTGTACACAGTGCTACACGTGTGGGCAAACCATTACGGAAGGCTGTGGCGTAGTGGTATTGTTACTGGATGAGTAATTCAGTCCCAGGGTAACACTCCAGGGAACCTGGTTCGAATCCCACCAAGGCAGGTGGCTAAAAATCCATCTGGTTCAGTGACACCCCGTCAGGGAAGGGAATCGGCCGTCTTTACCCAGTCTGGCCCACACCCGGGGGAAAATACAAATTCTGAAAGATGGGGGCTCAGGACAGACGGCGGGGGGGGCACAGGACAGAGGAAACGTTAATGAAAGAAGGTAGAACAGAGGCACTGGGGAGAGGTAACAGCATGGCATCGGCAATACTTCAGAATAAGTGACAGGCGGTCCTGCGGGGAGGGACGGGGGGTGGGGGTGTGCGCCCTGTGGGGGAGGGACCGGGGGGGCCCCTGTGGGGAGGGACAGAGGGTTGTCGTGCAGGGAGGGACGGGGGGAGTACCCTGCAGGAAGGGATGGGAGGGGGGCCCTGCGGGGAGGGACGGGGGGTTGTCCTGCGGAGAGGGAGGGACGGTGAGGGTTGCTTTGGGACAAGTTACTTGGATTTCCAGCATCCATTTATCGTGATGGGAATGGGAAGTGTGTCATAAATGAACAGGAAGGTGGGAATTGTGGATGGCTGGGATTGGGAATGCTCGCTCCATTTCTCTGCTTTACTATTCTGTTGCTTTCCCCCTTTCCCCATTCCCCCTTTCCTCTTTCCCCCATTCCCCCTTCCCCCCTTTCCCCTGTCCAGTATCTCGAGGCTCGTTCCACCCCCGGACACACGGACGGGTGTCTAACCTACATCCTGAATGACCAATCCATGGCCTTCACTGGGGATGCTCTCCTCATTCGAGGTTGCGGACGTACGGACTTCCAGCAAGGTAAACCCCCCCTCCATCCCTCACCCCCCCATCCCTCACTCCCCATCCCTCACCCCCCCACCCCTTGCCCCCCACCATCCCTCATCCCTCCATCCCTCACCCCCTCCATCCCTCATCCCTCCATCCCTCACCCCCCACCCATCACCCTCCCACCATCCCTCACGCACCCCCATCCCTCACCCCCTATCCCTCAACCCCCCACCCCCCATCCCTCACCCCACCATCCTTCACCCCCCACCCCTCTCAACCTCCATCCCTCACCCCCCATCACTCTCACCCCCATCTCTCACCCCCCATCTCTCACCCCTCCAATCCTCAACCCTCCACCCCCTCACCCCCCCACCCCTCTCAACCCCCATCCCTCTCTCCCCTCCATTCCTCTCACCCCCCCCCCCATACCTCCCATCCTGACACCGAATCTTCACAGATAAACACCTTCTGCATTCTCCCCACTCCCCGTGGGAGCGAGTCCCACATTCTCCCCACTCCCCGTGGGAGCGAGTCCCACATTCTCCCCACTCCCCGTGGGAGCGAGTCCCACATTCTCCCCACTCCCCGTGGGAGCGAGTCCCACATTCTCCCCACTCCCCGTGGGAGCGAGTCCCACATTCTCCCTACTCCCCGTGGGAGCGAGTCCCACATTCTCCCCGCTCCCCGTGGGAGCGAGTCCCACATTCTCCCTACTCCCCGTGGGAGCGAGTCCCACATTCTCCCCACTCCCCGTGGGAGCGAGTCCCACATTCTCCCCACTCCCCGTGGGAGCGAGTCCCACATTCTCCCTACTCCCCGTGGGAGCGAGTCCCACATTCTCCCTACTCCCCGTGGGAGCGAGTCCCACATTCTCCCTACTCCCCGTGGGAGCGAGTCCCACATTCTCCCCACTCCCCGTGGGAGCGAGTCCCACATTCTCCCCACTCCCCGTGGGAGCGAGTCCCACATTCTCCCCACTCCCCGTGGGAGCGAGTCCCACATTCTCCCCCACTCCCCGTGGGAGCGAGTCCCACATTCTCCCCACTCCCCGTGGGAGCGAGTCCCACATTCTCCCCACTCCCCGTGGGAGCGAGTCCCACATTCTCCCCACTCCCCGTGGGAGCGAGTCCCACATTCTCCCCACTCCCCGTGGGAGCGAGTCCCACATTCTCCCCACTCCCCGTGGGAGCGAGTCCCACATTCTCCCCACTCCCCGTGGGAGCGAGTCCCACATTCTCCCCACTCCCCGTGGGAGCGAGTCCCACATTCTCCCCCACTCCCCGCGGGAGCGAGTCCCACATTCTCCCCACTCCCCGGGTAAAGACATTTGTTGCTTATCGTTGAAACACTTCCATTTCTTCTGCATTCTCCCAGAACCGCACCTGTCAAACTCAGAAACATCTCGATAGCTGACTTATTGGAAGCTGTTCATTAATGTAAAAGCTCGTTTAAACTCTCCCCCCCCGCTGCAATTCTCATCCCTTTCCATGACTCATTCCCGTTTGTCTCTCCAGGTTGTCCGAGAAAGCTGTACAATTCTGTGCACAGCCAAATCTTCACACTCCCGGGAGACTGCATGCTGTACCCAGCTCACGATTATACAGGTTAGTGGAGGGCACACTCCTTCCTCACCCATAACAGCCATCTATTCCATACAGGGAGAGGAGCTTACGCCAGTGGGGGTCAGGAGAGCTTGGCGGTGGGGGGGGTGGGGGAGCGCTGTCTGGGGCAATGATAACACATTCTTTATTTAGAGTTTTCTAAATAGCAGTTTTTGAAGATTATTTATTATCACAAGTAGGCTTACGTTAACATTGCAGTGAAGTTACTGTGAAAATCTCTCGGTCGCTACACTGTTCAGGTAACACTGAGGGAGAATTTAGCACGGCCAACGCACTTAACCAGCACATCTTTCAGACTGTAGGAGGAAACTGGAGTACCCGGAGGAAACCCACGCAGACACAGGGAGAACCTACAAACTCCGCACAGGCAGTGACCCAAGCGGGAATCGAACACAGATACCTGGAACTGTGAGTCAGCAGTGCTAACCACTGTGGTGCCCACATCACAGCTTCCATATCTTACCGAGGTCCATTCCCCTCCACTCTAACCCCATAATCTCGCACATTTCTCATGGCCAATCCACCTAACCTGCACATCTTTGGACACTAAGGGACAATTTAGCACGGCCAATCCCCCTAACCTACACCTCTTTGGACACTAAGGGACAATTTAGCACGGCCAATCCCCCCTAACCTGCACATCTTTGGACACTAAGGGACAATTTAGCACGGCCAATCCCCCTAACCTACACCTCTTTGGACACTAAGGGACAATTTAGCATGGCCAATCCCCCTAACCTGCACATCTTTGGACACTAAGGGACAATTTAGCACGGCCAATCCCCCTAACCTACACCTCTTTGGACACTAAGGGACAATTTAGCACGGCCAATCCCCCCTAACCTGCACATCTTTGGACACTAAGGGACAATTTAGCACGGCCAATCCCCCTAACCTGCACATCTTTGGACTTTGGGAGGAAGCCTGAGCACCCGAAGGAAACCCGTACAGACATTGATTAAACAGGAATGACAGATTTATATATCAATAAGTTGCACACTTACTATCAGATACAATAAAGGGTTTACCAGACAGACCACTCAGTATATAGAGCACCATCTTCAGCCCCATTCCTACAACGTTCTAATTTCCCTCGGATAGAATCCCGGCTCCTTTCCTTCTGAGCTTGAGCATCATCGCTGACAACAGCTCCCAATCAACCTCCAATCAATCAATCCCAGTCAAAGGGGTGGCACGGTAGCACAGTGGTTAACACTGCTGCTTCACAGCTCCAAGGACCCGGGTTCGATTCCCAGCTTGGGTCACTGTCTGTGTGGGGTTTGCACATTCTCCTCGTGTCTGCGTGGGTTTCCTCCGGGTGCTCCGGTTTCCTCCCACAGTCCAAAGATGTGCGGGTTAGGTTGATTGGCCGTGCTAAGAAATTGTCCCTGAGTGTCCTGAGATGCATAGGTTAGAGGGATTAGTGGATATAATATGTAGGGATATGGGGGTAGAGCCTGGGTGGGATTGTGTTCGGTGCAGACTCGATGGGCTGAAGGGCCTCTTTCTGCACTGTAGGGTTTCTATGATTTTGATTCTGTGAACCTGGTGTCTGTGTGTACAATCCTTGGAAAATGGCGTAATTCCGAAAGTCCTCCGCCTTGCATGTGGCCACACTGTGAATTCTATATGTCCCTCCGTCACTCTCAGACTGGGAATGTGACCATTCCACCCAGAAAGCTTCAGCTTCCCGATAAACCGGAAGTTCCCGATTCAGTTCGAGTCAGAGTTTAAACCTGGTGAAGCCAGGGTCAGAAGGTAATATTTGACCAGTCATCCCTCAGATATAAACAACCCCAACTTTCAAACAAACCACCTATTGCATCGCCTGAGAGTAAAATTCTTCCCTCCCGTCAAGAGTTCCTCTGGATGAATCCCAGTTCTGGTTGTCACTTTTCCGGTGTATTTCCCCCCCCTGTTTTAAATCCCAGAATTCACGTTTGGAATGGAAAACCATTCAGAGTTCCCCAGTCATTGAAGGAGATATCCTCTTTCCCCAACTATTCCCCATGGACCATGCCATTGGCAAGGTAGGTATACTGCCAGGGGGCAGGCAAATAACAAAGGACACAGGAACAGGCCCTTCGGCCCACCACGTCTGTGCTGACACAGATACCTCTCGAATATTTTCTTGCATCTCCAAGGTCCATATCCCCCTATTCCCGGCCTATTCATGTATCTATCCAGATGCCCACTGAGGCAGGTGGCATGGTGGCAAAGTGGTTAGCACTGAAGCCTCTTAGGGCAAGGAACCCACGTTTGATTCGGGGCTTGGGACACTGTCTGTGTGGAGTTTGCATGTTCTTACCGTGTCTGCGTGGGTTTCCCCTGGGTGCTCTGGGTTCCTCCTGCACTTCAAAGATGTGTAGGTTAGGATTTGCCATGCTAAATTGACCCTTAGCATCCAAAGATGTGTAGATTAGGTAGATTTGCCATGCTAAATTGTTTCTTAGTGTCCAAAGATGTGTAGGTTAGGATTGGCCATGCTAAATTGCTCCTTAGTGTCCAAAGATGTGCAGGTTAGGTGGATTGGCCATGCTAAATTGCCCCTTTGTATCCCAAGATGTGCAGGTTAGGTGGATTGGCCATACTAAATTGCCCCTTAGTGTCCAAAGATGTGAAGATTGGGTGGATTGCAATGGGAAATGCGTAGAGGTACAGGATAGACTGGGGGAAGAGACCCTGGATAAGATACTCTGTCAGAAAGTCGGCAGAGACTTAATGGGTCGAATGGCCTCTTCTGCTTTGTAAGGATTCTATGAGTGTGGGCACCTAGTATGAAAACCCCCTCCGCCCCCCCCACCCTAACCCCTAGTGAGAGTCACCCTCCATCTGGAGGGAGTTGAGTGAATGCTGAAATGGAGGGGAGGAGGGGGTTAATGGTGACTAAAGGCCTTGTGAGTGGGGAATTCCAATCCAGACGAGGGGGTTTTTTTTCCTCTCAGGAATACGGGCTTCTCGGCCGAGTTTCTGGAACTGCAATCAGTGTCCCTGAGGGATCTCGGGAATTGAGGACCAGACACATTCCTCTGCTGATGGTTCCATTCCCACTCAGTCCCCAGTTCCACCCACTTTCTTCCCAATTTATTTACTGTGTTCTGGAAGCCCCATCCCTCAGGAAGGAGATATTGTCCTGTCAGCTGGGGTGGGGGCGGAGGGACGGGGGTGGGGGGGGGGGTGTGTGGGGGGAGGGGTAGGGGGGTGTGTGTGGGGGGAGGGGGATGGGGGTGTGTGTGGGGGGAGGGGTAGGGGGGGTTGTCGGGCGGGGGGGGGGGATGGGCTGCCGGAATGGACCCGGGACTGAAAGGGTTAAACTCTGAGGACAGGGTCACACGTTCAGGGGCTCGCGTCCCCCTCCAGTCCAGAAGATTCCGGGTGATCTCATCGAGGGGTTTGAGATGGTGACAGGATTCGATCAGATCAACGGAGAGGAACTATTTCCTCTGATGGGAGGGATGGAAAATTCCAGAGCGAGGCCTGGGGCCTCTTAAACACAGAGCCAGGACATCCTTGGAGGGGGAGCGGAGGGGTGGGGGGGGATTGTCACACAAATGGAGTTCTAGAACATTCTCCCGCCCCAGCAAATCCTGTTGTGGCTGGGAGGAATCAGTTGGATATTTCACAACTGGGATTGGTCCATTTATGTGTCGGGTTAAGCGGGGGGAGGGGT
>NW_027650915.1:0-10000 GCF_965287045.1 Carcharhinus amblyrhynchos
CTCCCCGCGTACCCCCCATGGTCACTCCCTCTCCCCGTGTACCCCCCACGGACACTCCCTCTCCCCGTGTACCCATCACGGACACTCCCTCTCCCCGCGTACCCACCATGGTCACTCCCTCTCCCCGTGTACCCATCACGGACTCTCCCTCTCCCCGTGTATCCCCCACGGACACTCCCTCTCCCCGTGTACCCATCACGGACACTCCCTCTCCCCGTGTACCCATCACGGACACTCCCTCTCCCCGCGTACCCCCCATGGTCACTCCCTCTCCCCGTGTACCCATCACGGACACTCCCTCTCCCCGTGTACCCATCACGGACACTCCCTCTCCCCGTGTACCCATCACGGACACTCCCTCTCCCCGTGTACCCATCACGGACACTCCCTCTCCCCGTGTACCCATCACGGACACTCCCTCTCCCCGTGTACCCATCACGGACACTCCCTCTCCCCGTGTACCCATCACGGACACTCCCTCTCCCCGTGTACCCATCACGGACACTCCCTCTCCCCGTGTACCCATCACGGACACTCCCTCTCCCCGTGTACCCATCACGGACACTCCCTCCCCCGTGTATCCCCCACGGACACTCCCTCTCCCCGTGTACCCATCACGGACACTCCCTCTCCCCGTGTACCCATCACGGACACTCCCTCTCCCTGTGACACTCCCTGCGTACACGTGGAGTATTGTGTTACTCGCGCTGTACACACCTGTACGATCACTGGATCCGTTCCTCTCCATTGGTGGGAATGTTATGGGGTAATCCCGCTGTCTCCGCAATCCTCATCTGTGTGGGGAAGGAGAGAGATTGGATGCAATCCCGCTGGGATCCTCCCGAGAGAGTTCAGCCAGGGACCCAGAGGCACAAACACTCCCTGGGTAACAACCAGCAATGGGGGAATATCAGAAATAAATCAGATACGGTGTGGATCCAATTCAGGAACAGCCTGGAACAGAATCCATGATCACAAGAAAACAGTGTCAATCGTTGGAACAAAACCTCTGGGTCACTAATGTCCCGAGTGAAGGAAATCTCCTGGACCGGTCTACAGGTGACTCCAGACGCAAAACAAGGCATCTGCTTCCGAACAGCCCCTCCGCAAAAACCCAGCGAATATCCCATCCGAGGGACCATTCGAGATGGATAATAAACACCGAGCAGTGAGTTACAGACTGGAATCTAATCGAGGGGTTCGGGGTGGTTTATATACAGAATAACAGATACCCGGGAGTGAGTTACAGACTGGAATCTAATCGAGGGGTTCGAGATGGTTTATATATAGAATAACAGATACCCGGGAGTGAGTTACAGACTGGAATCTAATCGAGGGGTTCGAGATGGTTTATATATAGAATAACAGATACCCGGGAGTGAGTTACAGACTGGAATCTAATCGAGGGGTTCGAGATGGTTTATATATAGAATAACAGATACCCGGGAGTGAGTTACAGACTGGAATCTAATCGAGGGGTTCGAGATGGTTTATATATAGAATAACAGATATCCGGGAGTGAGTTACAGACTGGAATCTAATCGAGGGTTCGAGGTGGTTTATATATAGAATAACAGATATCCGGGAGTGAGTTACAGACTGGAATCTAATCGAGGGGTTCGGGGTGGTTTATATATAGAATAACAGATACCCGGGAATGAATTACAGACTGGAATCTAATCGAGGGGTTCGGGATGGTTTATATATAGAATAACAGATATCCGGGAGTGAGTTACAGACTGGAATCTAATCGAGGGTTCGGGATGGTTTATATATAGAATAACAGATATCCGGGAGTGAGTTACAGACTGGAATCTAATCGAGGGGTTCGGGATGGTTTATATATAGAATAACAGATACCCGGGAGTGAGTTACAGACTGGAATCTAATCGAGGGGTTCGGGGTGGTTTATATATAGAATAACAGATACCCGGGAGTGAGTTACAGACTGGAATCTAATCGAGGGGTTCGGGGTGGTTTATATACAGAATAACAGATACCCGGGAATGAGTTACAGACTGGAATCTAATCGAGGGGTTCGGGGTGGTTTATATATACAATAACAGATACCCGGGAGTGAGTTACAGACTGGAATCTAATCGAGGGGTTCGGGGTGGTTTATATACAGAATAACAGATACCCGGGAGTGAGTGACAGACTGGAATCTAATCGAGGGGTTCGGGGTGGGTTTATATATAGAATAACAGATACCTGGGAGTGAGTTACAGACTGGAATCTAATCGAGGGGTTCGGGGTGGTTTATATATAGAATAACAGATACCCGGGAGTGAGTTACAGACTGGAATCTAATCGAGGGGTTCGGGATGGTTTATATATAGAGTAACAGATACCCGGGAGTGAGTTACAGACTGGAATCTAATCGAGGGGTTCGGGGTGGTTTATATATAGAATAACAGATACCCGGGAGTGAGTTACAGACTGGAATCTAATCGAGGGGTTCGGGATGGTTTATATATAGAGTAACAGATACCCGGGAGTGAGTTACAGACTGGAATCTAATCGAGAGGTTCGGGTGGTTTATATATAGAATAACAGATACCCGGGAGTGAGTTACAGACTGGAATCTAATCGAGGGGTTCGGGGTGGTTTATATATAGAATAACAGATACCCGGGAGTGAGTTACAGACTGGAATCTAATCGAGGGGTTCGGGGGGGTTTATATATAGAATAACAGATACCTGGGAGTGAGTTACAGACTGGAATCTAATCGAGGGGTTCGGGGTGGTTTATATATAGAGTAACAGATACCCGGGAGTGAGTTACAGACTGGAATCTAATCGAGGGGTTCGGGGTGGTTTATATATAGAATAACAGATACCCGGGAGTGAGTTACAGACTGGAATCTAATCGAGGGGTTCGGGGTGGTTTATATATAGAATAACAGATACCCGGGAGTGAGTTACAGACTGGAATCTAATCGAGGGGTTCGGGATGGTTTATATATAGAATAGCAGATACCCAGGAGTGAGTTACAGACTGGAATCTAATCGAGGGGTTCGGGGTGGTTTATATATAGAATAACAGATACCCCGGGAGTGAGTTACAGACTGGAATCTAATCGAGGGGTTCGGGGTGGTTTATATATAGAATAACAGATACCCGGGAGTGAGTGACAGACTGGAATCTAATCGAGGGGTTCGGGATGGTTTATATATAGAATAGCAGATACCCGGGAGTGAGTTACAGACTGGAATCTAATCGAGGGGTTCGGGGTGGTTTATATATAGAATAACAGATACCCGGGAGTGAATTACAGACTGGAATCTCATCGAGGGGTTCGGGGTGGTTTATATATAGAATAACAGATACCCGGGAGTGAATTACAGACTGGAATCTCATCGAGGGGTTCGGGGTGGTTTATATATAGAATAACAGATACCTGGGAGTGAGTTACAGACTGGAATCTAATCGAGGGGTTCGGGGTGGTGTATTCATTTGGGGTGGGGGATGGATATACTCTGAGGGTTGGGGGGAACGCAGTGTGTATTTACTCGGGGGGGGGGGAACGCAGTGTGTATTTACTCGGGGGGGGGGAACGCAGTGTGTATTTACTCGGGGGGGGGGAACGCAGTGTGTATTTACTCGGGGGGGGGGAACGCAGTGTGTATTTACTCGGGGGGGGGGGAACGCAGTGTGTATTTACTCGGGGGGGGGGAACGCAGTGTGTATTTACTCGGGGGGGGGGAACGCAGTGTGTATTTACTCGGGGGGGGGGAACGCAGTGTGTATTTACTCGGGGGGGGGGCGTGTAAACACAGTGTATATTTAGCTGGGAGGGGTGTTCATATCCTCGGGGGCCGTGGGTTTGGGGGGGTGTTATTGTGGTGTGTGAAAGCACTCCGGACCCAGTTGGTCTCTTTCAGAATTACAATGAAAGTGAAAGAAGAAATCACTTACCATCACGGACTGAGACCAATTCTGAAATGTTAAACACAGACACCATTTGGGACAAGTCTGTTTGATTCTGGCAGTCAGACAAGGCACAGACCCAGCTCCGTGGGGGGGAGACAGTGGGGATACTGTCCCCAGAGTACAGACAGGGAGAGAGATTTCCCCCGAATCCCACACTCCCTACAATTCCTCCAACTGTCCTCCCACAGCCTGCTCCCAATTTCGACCCAAACACTTCCTGAAATCAAAGTGCACTGTTGTACTGTTTGACTAATGTCCTTATCTAAATAATGGAAATCTAGCCCCAGAAGCACAGAGGCCATTCTGCCCAAATCAACGCTGCTTTCCCTCCTCCACACCAGCCTCCCCTTACAGCCCCCTCCATCGCACTCCACTCTCCACCTCCACCTCGGCCTTCCCTCCCTCCTGTTTATCCAAATTTACATATAAATCCCCCACTGCATTCTCCAATATAGCCCCGCACTCTGGGTGTGCCACTCACTGTCCCCCCATCAAACACTCCCAGGACAGGTACAGCACGGGGTTAGATACAGAGTAAAGCTCCCTCTACACTGTCCCCATCAAACACTCCCAGGACAGGTACAGCACGGGGTTAGATACAGAGTAAAGCTCCCTCTACACTGTCCCCATCAAACACTCCCAGGACAGGTACAGCACGGGGTTAGATACAGAGTAAAGCTCCCTCTACACTGTCCCTCATCAAACACTCCCAGGACAGGTACAGCACGGGGTTAGATACAGAGTAAAGCTCCCTCTACACTGTCCCCATCAAACACTCCCAGGACAGGTACAGTACGGCGTTAGATACAGAGTAAAGCTCCCTCTACACTGTCCCCATCAAACACTCCCAGGACAGGTACAGCACGGGGTTAGATACAGAGTAAAGCTCCCTCTACACTGTCCCCCATCAAACACTCCCAGGACAGGTACAGCACGGGGATAGATACAGAGTAAAGCTCCCTCTACACTGTCCCCATCAAACACTCCCAGGACAGGTACAGCACGGGGTTAGATACAGAGTAAAGCTCCCTCTACACTGTCCCCATCAAACACTCCCAGGACAGGTACAGCACGGGGTTAGATACAGAGTAAAGCTCCCTCTACACTGTCCCCCATCAAACACTCCCAGGACAGGTACAGCACGGGGTTAGATACAGAGTAAAGCTCCCTCTACACTGTCCCCATCAAACACTCCCAGGACAGGTACAGCACAGGGTTAAATACAGAGTAAAGCTCCCTCTACACTGTCCCCCCATCAAACACTCCCAGGACAGGTACAGCACGGGGTTAGATACAGAGTAAAGCTCCCTCTACACTGTCCCCCCATCAAACACTCCCAGGACAGGTACAGCACGGGGTTAGATACAGAGTAAAGCTCCCTCTACACTGTCCCCCATCAAACACTCCCAGGACAGGTACAGCACGGGGTTAGATACAGAGTAAAGCTCCCTCTACACTGTCCCCCCATCAAACACTCCCAGGACAGGTACAGCACGGGGTTAGATACAGAGTAAAGCTCCCTCTACACTGTCCCCCCATCAAACACTCCCAGGACAGGTACAGCACGGGGTTAGATACAGAGTAAAGCTCCCTCTACACTGTCCCCCCATCAAACACTCCCAGGACAGGTACAGCATGGGGTTAGATACAGAGTAAAGCTCCCTCTACACTGTCCCCCATCAAACACTCCCAGGACAGGTACAGCACAGGGTTAGGTACAGAGTAAAGCTCCCTCTACACTGTCCCCCATCAAACACTCCCAGGACAGGTACAGCACGGGGTTAGATTCAGAGTAAAGCTCCCTCTACACTGTCCCCCATCAAACACTCCCAGGACAGGTACAGCACGGGGTTAGATACAGAGTAAAGCTCTCCCTACACTGTCCCCATCAAACACTCCCAGGACAGGTACAGCACGGGGTTAGATACAGAGTAAAGCTCCCTCTACACTGTCCCCCATCAAACACTCCCAGGACAGGTACAGCACGGGGTTAGATACAGAGTAAAGCTCCCTCTACACTGTCCCCCATCAAACACTCCCAGGACAGGGACAGCACGGGGTTAGATACAGAGTAAAGCTCCCTCTACACTGTCCCCATCAAACACTCCCAGGACAGGTACAGCACGGGGTTAGACACAGAGTAAAGCTCCCTCTACACTGTCCGCATCAAACACTCCCAGGACAGGTACAGCACGGGGTTAGATACAGAGTAAAGCTCCCTCTACACTGTCCCCCATCAAACACTCCCAGGACAGGTACAGCACGGGGTTAGATACAGAGTAAAGCTCTCTCTACACTGTCCCCCCATCAAACACTCCCAGGACAGGTACAGCACGGGGTTAGATACAGAGTAAAGCTCCCTCTACACTGTCCCCATCAAACACTCCCAGGACAGGTACAGCACGGGGTTAGATACAGAGTAAAGTTCCTCTACACTGTCCCCCCATCAAACACTCCCAGGACAGGTACAGCACGGGGTTAGATACAGAGTAAAGCTCCCTCTACATTGTCCCCCCATCAAACACTCCCAGGACAGGTACAGCACGGGGTTAGATACAGAGTAAAGCTCCCTCTACACTGTCTCCCCATCAAACACTCCCAGGACAGGGACAGCACGGGGTTAGATACAGAGTAAAGCTCCCTCTACACTGTCCCCCCATCAAACACTCCCAGGACAGGTACAGCACGGGGTTAGATACAGAGTAAAGCTCCCTCTACACTGTCCCCATCAAACACTCCCAGGACAGGGACAGCACGGGGTTAGATACAGAGTAAAGCTCCCTCTACACTGTCCCCCCATCAAACACTCCCAGGACAGGTACAGCACGGGGTCGTGCTACATTTGTTTCTTCAAATGTTTTCCTGTTTCTCTCTCAGGTGAGTTTGTATGTCATTGGTAAGAGAGTAAGTGACAGAGTGAGAGAGAGAAATAGAGAGTGGGAGTGAGAGACAGAGAGAGAGAGGGAGAGAGTCAGGCAGAGAGAGAGAGAGACACAGAGACAGAGCGAGAGGCACAGAGAGAGGAGTGATAGAGAGAGATTCATACAAAGAGATAAGAAGACATACAGAAAGAGAAAGAGAAAGAGAAAGTGAGAAAGAGACGGAGAGAAAGACAGAGAGGGCGAGAGAGAGAGAGACAATCGAAACACACCGAGGGAGAGAGAGACACTCGGAGAGGGGGAGACATGGAGAGGGGTTGGGATGAGTGTTTGCAGTATCCACATTGTAAAGGCAGTGTGTGTTTGTGAGGTTACCTGTCTGGGATCGTTCCAGGTGTATGCCGAGGGAGCACGGCCCAGGTACTGGAATGAATGGGTGTGTCTGGCATTAGGCCAGCCAATAGCCCTGAGGCAACAGTATAACTCCCAGCGGGCTGTGAGCTGGAGTCGGAGCTGAAAAGGGTGAACAAGGAGGTCAGGGTCAGGGTCCCATCCCAGGGAACGGCCACTGGTCCCAACCCAAGCACTCCCCGGTGAGGGGCACAGGTTCATGGTGAGAGGGGAAAGTTTAAGGGGGATGTGCGGGGGAAGTTTTTCACACAGAGAGTGGTGGGTGCCTGGAACGCGCTGCCAGAGGAGGCGGTGGAAGCAGGAACATCAGCAACATTTAAGAGGCATCTGGATGGGGACATGAATAGGGAGGGAGTAGAGGGATAGGGACTGGGTAAGGGCAGAAGGGTTTGTTTAGTTAGGGTATCATGGTCAGCACAGGTTTGGAGGGCCGAAGGGCCTGTTCCTGTAATTGTCATTGTTCTTTAATCACTGCCCTTCACGCCATGGGACTCCCTCCCTCTGTCCCTCAACGGGGACTCCCTCCCTCTGCCCCTCAACGGGGACTCCCTCCCTCTGCCCCTCAACGGGGACTCCCTCCCTCTGCCCCTCAACGGGGACCCCCTCCCTCTGCCCCTCAACGGGGACTCCCTCCTTCTCCCCCTCAATGGGGACTCCCTCCCTCCCTCTGTCCTTCAATGGGGACTCCCTCCCTCTCCCCCTCAATGGGGACTCCCTCCCTCCCTCTGCCCCTCAATGGGGACTCCCTCCCTCTGTCCCTGTGACAATTCCCTGTTTGGGATACAGGGTGGAATGCTGGATAGTTTGGAATGTGGGATTATTTTCTTTGAGACGGAGAGAGTGTCTGATTAACTGAAAATAAACGTACTGAGGTGTTGGAAAGACGGAAGGATGTGGTTCTCTCGCTGATTCCGCTCCCCCCAGCGATAGCCCTTTGTGTGAGTACAGAATCATCAGACTGTTACACAAAATCTACCCTGAAAGAAACTCCTCAGAGGCGAGTCTCTCTTCACCAGATTCCTTTCTTTACAAACCCAGTCCCCCACCCAGAGTACATTGGCGGTTGGTGACTAGTGGAGTGCCCCAGGGGTCGGTGCTGGGGCCTCAGCTATTTACCATTTATATAGATGATCTGGAGGAGGGAACCGAGTGTATGGTGTCAAAATTTGCTGATGACACCAAGATTGGTGGAACGGCAAATTGTGCGGAGGGTGGGGAGAGTCTACAGAAGGATCTAGATAGGCTGGGCGAATGGGCCAGGAAATGGCAAATGGAATTTAATGTTGGCAAGTGCGAGGTGGTCCACTTTGGTAGGAATAATGGTAGGAAGGACTATTACTTATGTGGCGAAAAACTGCAGCAGGCGACGGTGCAGAGGGACCTCGGGGTCCTTGTGCATGAGTCGCAAAAACCCAGCCTGCAGGTGCAGCAGGTGGTCAGGAAGGCGAATGGGATGCTGGCCTTCATAGCGAGGGGGATTGAATATAAAAGTAGGGAGGTCTTGCTGCAGCTGTATAGGGCATTGGTGAGGCCGCAGCTGGAGTACTGTGTGCAGTTTTAGTTGCCGCACTTACGCAAGGATATTTTGGCCTTGGAGGGAGTGCAGAGGAGGTTTACTAGGCTGATACCGGAGTTGAGGGGGTTGAGCTATGAAGAGAGGCTGAATAGACTGGGTCTGTACTCAGAGTTTAGAAGAATGAGGGGAGATCTCATTGAGACATATAAGATGATGAATGGGATGGATAGGATAGAGGTGGAGAGACTCTTCCCGCTCAGAAAGGACAGTAGGACTAGGGGGCACAGCCTCAAGATAAAGGGGGGGCGGTTCAGAACGGAGTTGAGGAGGAACTTCTTCACTCAAAGGGTGGTGAATCTCTGGAATTCTCTGCCCGTTGAAGTGGTGGAGGCTGCCTCGCTAAATATTTTTAAGACGCGGGTTGATGGGTTTTTGATAAGAGAGGGGATTAAGGGTTATGGGGAGAGGGCAGGAAAGTGGAACTGAGCCACGACAGATCAGCCATGATCTTATTGAATGGCGGGGCAGGCTCGAAGGGCTAGATGGCCTACTCCTGCTCCTATTTCTTATGTTCTTATGTTTAGATGGTTGTGGTTGTGGAGGGTCAGTTATCTCAGCTCCAGGACATCTCTGCAGGAGTTCCTCAGGGGAATATCCCAGACCCAACCATCTCCAGCTGCTTCATTAATGACCTTCCCTCCGTCACAAGGTCAGAGAGGGGATGTTCGCTGATGATTGCACAATGTTCAGCTCCATTCGCCACTCCTCAGATACTGACAGAGTCCGTGTCCAAACGCAGCGAGACCTGGACAATATCCAGGCTCAGGCTGATAAGTGGCAGTAACGTTCACACCGCACAAATACCAGACAGTGACCATCACCAATAAGAGAGGATTTAACCATCTCCCCCTTTGACATTCAATGGTGTAACCATCACTGAATCCCCTGCTATCAACATCCTGGGTGTTACCATTGACCAGAAACTCAAGTGGGATCCAGCCAGAGAAATACTGTGACATAAACAGGATGTGGTTCTGTTTTGTAAGAACAGTTTATTAAATGTAAAGAACAGACAAAGGGGAGGTTGACTATGTGCTCGGAAGTTGGGTTATTGTCTGTTAGAGAGAGGCTGACTGAGTTTAGCAATAACAAGCTCCTGAGGTGACAGGTCTGTGCCTTTGTAAATGCGCCCATCACAAGTTTGAAAGTCCCAATCTCATAATCAAACCTCCAAAAATACTCAGGGAACAGACTTCCAGT
>NW_027650915.1:15000-34973 GCF_965287045.1 Carcharhinus amblyrhynchos
AGCACCGTGCACAGTTCCAGTCTCCATATCCCTCGGTTAGACCCACACTGGGAGCACCATGCACAGTTCCAGTCTCTGTATCCCTCGGTTAGACCCACACTGGGAGCACCGTGCACAGTTCCAGTCTCCGTATCCCTCGGTTAGACCCACACTGGTAGCACCGTGCACAGTTCCAGTCTCCGTATCCTTTGGTTAGACCACCCTGGGAGCACTGTGCACAGTTCCTGTCTCTCTATCCTTTGGTTAGACCACACTGGGAGCACCGTGCACAGTTCCAATCTCCGTATCCCTCGGTTAGACCCACACTGGGAGCACCGTGCACAGTTCCAGTCTCCGTATCCCTCGGTTAGACCCACACTGGGAGCACTGTGCACAGTTCCAGTCTCCGTATCCCTCGGTTAGACCCACACTGGGAGCACCGTGCACAGTTCCAGTCTCCGTATCCCTCGGTTAGACCCACACTGGGAGCACCGTGCACAGTTCCAGTCTCCATATCCCTCAGTTAGACCCACACTGGGAACACCGTGAACAGTTCCAGTCTCCATATCCCTCGGTTAGACCCACACTGGGAGCACCGTGCACAGTTCCAGTCTCCGTATCCCTCGGTTAGTCCACACTGGGAGCACCGTGCACAGTTCCAGTCTCCGTATCCCTCGGTTAGACCCACACTGGGAGCACCGTGCACAGTTCCAGTCTCCGTATCCCTCAGTTACCTTGTCTTGCAGTTCTCAATATTATTAAAATGTTGTGAGGACATTATCGAGGCTGTGAAATGTACTGAACATAAGGCTTGGAGTTTGAGGTTATCGTTATTAAGAATGGGAAGCTGAGGATGGTCTGCGTGTGGAATGAGCTGCCTGAGGAAGGGACATTAGCAACATCTGGACCGATTCCTGGATAGAGAAGGTTTAGTGGGATCTGGGCTTGGTTTCGATGGGCTTCGGGTCGGCATGGACCTGTTTGGGCCAAAGGGTCTGTCTCCATGCCAGAGATTCTATGGGAAGGAGCGAAAGGACTTGGGATCCTTTCCCTGGAAAAGGAAAAGCTGAGGGAGAGACCTGATCGAAAACTTTAAAATGGTGAAAGGGAGTCGAACCTCGAGCAGAAAGGATATTATTAAACTAGAAAGAGTGCAGAAAAGATTTACTAGGATGCTACCGGGACTTGATGGATTGAGTTATAAGGAGAGGCTGGATAGACTGGGACTTTTTTCTCTGGAGCGTAGGAGGCTGAGGGGTGATCTTATAGAGGTCTATAAAATAATGAGGGGCACAGATCAGCGAGATAGTCAATATCTTTTCCCAAAGGTAGGAGAGTCTAAAACTAGAGGGTATAGGTTTAAGGTGAGAGGGGAGAGATACAACAGGGTCCAGAGGGGCAATTTTTTCACACAGAGGGTGGGGAGTGTCTGGAACGAGCTGCCAGAGGCAGTAGTAGAGGTGGGTACAATTTTATCTTTTAAAAAGCATTTAGACAGTTACATGGGTACGATGGGTATAGAGGGATAGGGGACAAATGTGGGCAATTGGGGTTAGTTTAGGGGTTTTTATAAAGTGGATGGCATGGACAGGTTGGGCTGAAGGGCCTGTAAACATCGATGACTCAAAGATGTTTCCACTTGTGGCAGAGACTTGAAGGGGTGTGGGGAGGTGGGGAGGTTGGGAGGTGGGGGGGGTTGCAGGGGGTGGTCGGGGGGGTGCGGGGGTGGTGGTGGGGGTGTGGGGAGGTTGGGAGGTGGGGGGGTTGCAGGGGGTGGTCGGGGGGGGGGGGTGTGGGGGGTGGTCGGGGGGATGCGGGGGTGGTGGTGGGGGTGTGGGGAGGTTGGGAGGTGGGGGGGGTTGCAGGGGGTGGTCGGGGGGGGTGCGGGGGTGGTGGTGGGGGGTGGGGGTGTGGGGGGGTTGGGAGGGGGTGTTGCAGGGGGTGGTTGAGGGGGGGTGCGGGGGTGGTGGTGGGTGGTGGTGGGGGGTGGGGGGGGGTGGTTGCAGGGGGTGGTCGGAGGGGGGCCGCTGGTGGGCTCTCGATATCAGAAAGTCACTAACAAATCCAATCAGGGCTCAACTCAGCAGAAAGCACTTTCCACCGAGCCTGGGGGAGTGAGGGACTGGGAGTGAGGGGAATTACAATGAGTGTGATTTCCAGGGGAGGGAGGGAGGGAGGGAGGTGGGGGGAGCTGGAGGAGCACCCCTGGGACAAAGGATGGAAGGACATGGTGATGGGACCTGAGGGACTGGGTGGGTGTGGAACGCAATCACTGACACCAACTTCCTCAGACATGAGTTGATGCACAGCAAGATCCCATGGGTAGGCATTGGGCTTGAGAGAGGCAACAGAAGAAAGAACAGAACAGCACAGGAAACAGGCCCTTCGGCCCTCCAAGCCTGTGCTGCTCATTGGTCCAACGAGACCATTCATTTGTCTCCCTCCATTCCCAGTCTGCTCATGTGACTATCCAGGTAAGTCTTAAACGACCCCAGTGTGTCCGCCTCCACCACCCTACTTGGCAGTGCATTCCAGGCCCCCCCACCCACCCTCTGTGTAAAATACGTCCCTCTGATATCGGCGTTATACCTCAACCACCCCCCACCCCCCAACCTTGAACCTGTGACCCCTCGTGATCGTCACCTCCAACCTGGGAAAAAGCTTCCCACTGTTCACCCTATCTATACCCTTCATCATTTTATACACCTCTATTAGGTCTCCCCTCAATCTCCGTCTTTCTAGTGAGAACAACCCCAGTTTACCCAATCTCTCCTCATAGCCAAGACCCTCCATACCAGGCAACATCCTGGTAAACCTTCTCTGTACTCTCTCCAAAGCCTCATGTCCTTCTGGTAGTGTGGGTGACCAGAACTGGACGCAGTTCTCCAAATGTGGCCTAACCAGCGTTCTATACAGCTGTAACATCAGACTCCAGCTTTTATACTCTATACCCCGTCCTATAAAGGCAAACATGCCATATGCCTTCTTCACCACCTTCTCCACCTGTGCTGCCACCTTTAAGGATCTGTGGACTTGCACACCCAGATCCCTCTGTGTGTCTATACTCCTGATAGTTCTGCCATTTATTGTATAGCTCCCCCCTACATTAGTTCTTCCAAAATGCATCACCTCGTATTTATCTGGATTAAATTCCATCTGCCATTTCTCCGCCCAATTTTCCAGCCTATCAATATCCTGCTGTATTCTCCGACAATGTTCATCGCTATCCGCAAGTCCAGCCATCTTCGTGTCATCCGCAAACTTGCTGATCACACCAGTTACACCTTCCTCCAGATCATTTATATATATCACAAATGGCAGAGGTCCCAGTACAGAGCCCTGCGGAACGAGGGGCATGCACACGGTGGGTCGTGCGTGGGCTGCTCTTGGAGGTTTCGAGAGTGGCCTAGTACTTCATGTCGTTGTGTATGCTTAATCCTGGACCAGCAGACGGGCACAACAACAGCTCAGTGACTAGCACTGCTAGCTGTGCAGATACATGGATTTGGGCCTGTGTCTGTGGGAGTTTGCGCATTCTCCCTGTGGTTGCGTGGGTTTCCTCCGGGCGCTCCGGTTTCCTCCCACACCCCAAAGATGTGCTCTTAGGCTGATTGGTGTACCAAATTGACACTATTCTCCCCTGAATCTGGCTACATTAGGGGTTCCACTCACATACACACAGGGCAGGGTAGGTGTAGGAAAATGCTGTGTTGAAGGGGTGGCACGGGCTCGTTGGGCCAAAGGGCCTGTTTCCCGTGCTGGGTTGTTCTTTGTTAACACCACTAGTCACAGACCTCCAGCAGGAAAAAGACCCTTCGACTGCTACCCTCTGTCTTCTGTGATCAAGCCAGTCCTCTACCCATCTAGCCATCTCTCCTTGTACCCCATGAGCCTTAACCTTCTTAACCAACCTGCCATGAGGGACTTTGTCAAACGCCTTACTGAAATCCATATAGACGACATCCACGGCCCTTCCTTCATCAACTGTTTTTGTCATCTCCTCAAAAAAACTCCACCAAATTTGTGAGGTGCGACCTCCCTCTTACAAAGCCATGCTGTCTGTCACTAATGAGATTGTTCTGTTCTAAATGAGCATACATCCTATCTCTAAGAATCCTCTCCAACAACTTCCCTACCACGGACATCAAGCTCACTGGCCTATAATTACCCGGGTTATCCCTGCTACCCTTTTTAAATAACGGGACCACACTCACTATCCTCCAATCCTCAGGGACCTCACCTGTGTCCAATGAAGAGACAAAGATTTCCTTCAGTGGCCCAGCAATTTCACCTCTCGTCTCCCTGAGCAGTCTCGGATAGACTCGTGTCTCCCTGAGCAGTCTCGGATAGACTAGTGTCTCCCTGAGCAGTCTCAGATAGACTCGCGTCTCCCTGAGCAGTCTCGGATAGACTCGCGTCTCCCTGAGCAGTCTCGGATAGACTCATGTCTCCCTGAGCAGTCTCGGATAGACTAGCGTCTCCCTGAGCAGTCTAGGATAGACTCGTGTCTCCCTGAGCAGTCTAGGATAGACTCGTGTCTCCCTGAGCAGTCTAGGATAGACTCGTGTCTCCCTGAGCAGTCTAGGATAGACTCGTGTCTCCCTGAGCAGTCTCGGATAGACTCGTGTCTCCCTGAGCAGTCTCGGATAGACTCGTGTCTCCCTGAGCAGTCTCGGATAGACCCGTGTCTCCCTGAGCAGTCTCGGATAGACCCGTGTCTCCCTGAGCAGTCTCGGATAGACTCGTGTCTCCTGGAGCAGTCCAGGATAGACTCGTGTCTCCCGGTGCAGTCTCGGATAGACCCGTGTCTCCCTGAGCAGTCTAGGATAGACTCGTGTCTCCCTGAGCAGTCTCGGATAGACTCGTGTCTCCCTGAGCAGTCTCGGATAGACTCGTGTCTCCCTGAGCAGTCTAGGATAGACTCGTGTCTCCCTGAGCAGTCTCGGATAGACTCGTGTCTCCCTGAGCAGTCTCGGATAGACTCGTGTCTCCCTGAGCAGTCTCGGATAGACTCGTGTCTCCCTGAGCAGTCCAGGATAGACTCGTGTCTCCCTGAGCAGTCCAGGATAGACTCGTGTCTCCCTGAGCAGTCTCGGATAGACTCGTGTCTCCCTGAGCAGTCTCGGATAGACTCGTGTCTCCCTGAGCAGTCTCGGATAGACTCGTGCCTCCCTGAGCAGTCTCGGATAGACTCGTGTCTCCCTGAGCAGTCTCGGATAGACTCGTGTCTCCCTGAGCAGTCTCGGATAGACTCGTGTCTCCCTGAGCAGTCTCGGATAGACTCGTGTCTCCCTGAGCAGTCTCGGATAGACTCGTGTCTCCCTGAGCAGTCTCGGATAGACTCGCGTCTCCCTGAGCAGTCTCGGATAGACTCGTGTCTCCCGGAGCAGTCTCGGATAGACCCGTGTCTCCCTGAGCGGTCTCGGATAGACTCGTGTCTCCCTGAGCGGTCTCGGATAGACTCGTGTCTCCCGGAGCAGTCTAGGATAGACTCGTGTCTCCCGGAGCAGTCTCGGATAGACTCGTGTCTCCCTGAGCGGTCTCGGATAGACTCGTGTCTCCCTGAGCAGTCTCGGATAGACCCGTGTCTCCCTGAGCGGTCTCGGATAGACTCGTGTCTCCCTGAGCAGTCTCGGATAGACCCGCGTCTCCCTGAGCAGTCTCGGATAGACCCGTGTCTCCCTGAGCAGTCTAGGATAGACTCGTGTCTCCCGGAGCAGTCTCGGATAGACCCGTGTCTCCCTGAGCAGTCTCGGATAGACCCGTGTCTCCCTGAGCAGTCTCGGATAGACCCGTGTCTCCCTGAGCAGTCTCGGATAGACCCGTGTCTCCCTGAGCAGTCTCGGATAGACCCGTGTCTCCCTGAGCAGTCTCGGATAGACTTGTGTCTCCTGGAGCAGTCCAGGATAGACTCGTGTCTCCCGGTGCAGTCTCGGATAGACCCGTGTCTCCCTGAGCAGTCTAGGATAGACTCGTGTCTCCCTGAGCAGTCTAGGATAGACTCGTGTCTCCCTGAGCAGTCTCGGATAGACTCGTGTCTCCCTGAGCAGTCTCGGATAGACTCGTGTCTCCCTGAGCAGTCTCGGATAGACTCGTGTCTCCCTGAGCAGTCTCGGATAGACTCGTGTCTCCCTGAGCAGTCTCGGATAGACTCGTGTCTCCCTGAGCAGTCTCGGATAGACTCGTGTCTCCCTGAGCAGTCTCGGATAGACTCGTGTCTCCCTGAGCAGTCTCGGATAGACTCGTGTCTCCCTGAGCAGTCTCGGATAGACTCGTGTCTCCCTGAGCAGTCTCGGATAGACTCGCGTCTCCCTGAGCAGTCTAGGATAGACTCGCGTCTCCCTGAGCAGTTCAGGATAGACTCGTGTCTCCCGGAGCAGTCCAGGATAGACTCGTGTCTCCCTGAGCAGTCCAGGATAGACTCGTGTCTCCCTGAGCAGTCTCGGATAGACCCGTGTCTCCCTGAGCAGTCTCGGATAGACTCGTGTCTCCCTGAGCAGTCTCGGATAGACTCGTGTCTCCCTGAGCAGTCTCGGATAGACTCGTGTCTCCCTGAGCAGTCTCGGATAGACTCGTGTCTCCCTGAGCAGTCTCGGATAGACTCGTGTCTCCCTGAGCAGTCTCGGATAGACTCGTGTCTCCCGGAGCAGTCTCGGATAGACTCGTGTCTCCCGGAGCAGTCTCGGATAGACTCGTGTCTCCCTGAGCAGTCTCGGATAGACTCGTGTCTCCCTGAGCAGTCTCGGATAGACCCGTGTCTCCCTGAGCAGTCTCGGATAGACTCGTGTCTCCCGGAGCAGTCTCGGATAGACTCGTGTCTCCCGGAGCAGTCTCGGATAGACTCGCGTCTCCCTGAGCAGTTCAGGATAGACTCGTGTCTCCCGGAGCAGTCTCGGATAGACTCGTGTCTCCCGGAGCAGTCTCGGATAGACTCGTGTCTCCCGGAGCAGTCCAGGATAGACTCGTGTCTCCCGGAGCAGTCTCGGATAGACTCGTGTCTCCTGGAGCAGTCTCGGATAGATGCCATCAGGCCCTGGAGACTTGTCAGTTTTAATGTTCCCTAAAAAACCTAACACTTCCTCCCTTGTAATGGAGATTTTCTCTAACGGGTCAACACTTCCCTCTGAGACACTCCCAGTTAACACGTTCCTCTCCTTTGTGAATACTGATGCAAAGTATTCATTTAGGATCTCCTCTATTCCCTTGGGCTCTAAGCATAATTCCCCTCCTTTGTCCCTGAGAGGTCCGATTGTTTCCCTGATAATTCTCTTGTCCCTAACGTATGAATAAAATGCCTTAGGATTCTCCTTAACCCTGTCTGCTAAGAACATTTCATGACCCCCTTTTTGCCCTTCTAACACCCCGTTTGAGTTCTTTCCTACTCTCTGTGTGTTCCTCCAGAGCTCCATCTGTTTTTAGCTGCCTGGATCTAACGTACGCCTCTCTTTTCTTTTTGATCAGCACCTCAATTTCCCTGGTTATCCACGGCTCTCGAATCCTACCTTTCCTATCCTTCCTTGTTACAGCCACATGCCTGTCCTGCAGCCCCATCAACTGCTCCTTAAAATACTCCCACATGCCAGATGTGGATTTACCCTCGAACAGCCTCTCCCAATCAACGGCCACCAAATCCTGCCTAATCCGGCTGTAGTTAGCCTTCCCCCAATTCAGAACCGTACCCGTAAGGACAACACTCATCCTTGTCCATTACTATCCTAAAGTTTACAGAATTGTGGTCACTATTTGCCACATGTTCCCCTACTGAAACTTTGATGTCCTGACCAGTCTCATTCCCCAGAACTAGGTCCGGTATAGCCCCATCTCTAGTTGGGCTGTCTGCATACTGTTCCAAAGAACCTTCCTGAACGCACTTTATAAATTCCTCCCAATCCAAACCCCCGGCCCTAAGCACTTTCCAGTCTATACCAGGGACATTAAAGTCTCCCACTACAACAACCCTATTTTTTCTGCACCTATCCAGAATCTCCTTACATATCCGTTCCTCCGCTTCCCGTGGGCTGTTGGGTGGCCTGTAGTTTACCCCCAGCGTAGTGACTGCACCCTTCTTGTTTCTGAGCTCCACCCACAGTGACCACAAGTACTCGGAGCTGGAGTAGCCCCTCAGCCCTGCTCTCCCATTCCATATCAAACTGGCAGAAACTTCACTTTGCTGTCCATTCCCCAGATCCTTCATTAATAATTAAAAATCTGCCTGTCTCCTCCTTCAATTCTCTCATCGCAGCATCCACCGCACCCTGGGCTAGGGGAATCCCGCGCTCTCGCCCCGGGCCGGGGAATCCCGCGCTCTCGCCCAGGGCCGGGGAATCCCGCGCTCTCGCCCCGGGACGGGGAATCCCGCGCTCTCGCCCCGGGCCGGGGAATCCCGCGCTCTCGCCCCGGGCCGGGGAATCCCGCGCTCTCGCCCCGGGACGGGGAATCCCGCGCTCTCGCCCCGGGACGGGGAATCCCGCGCTCTCGCCCCGGGCCGGGGAATCCCGCGCTCTCGCCCCGGGCCGGGGAATCCCGCGCTCTCGCCCCGGGACGGGGAATCCCTCGCTCTCGCCCCGGGGCGGGGAATCCCGCGCTCTCGCCCCGGGCCGGGGAATCCCGCGCTCTCGCCCCGGGCCGGGGAATCCCGCGCTCTCGCCCCGGGCCGGGGAATCCCGCGCTCTCGCCCCGGGCCGGGGAATCCCGCGCTCTCGCCCCGGGACGGGGAATCCCGCGCTCTCGCCCCGGGACGGGGAATCCCGCGCTCTCGCCCCGGGCCGGGGAATCCCGCGCTCTCGCCCCGGGACGGGGAATCCCGCGCTCTCGCCCCGGGACGGGGAATCCCTCGCTCTCGCCCCGGGACGGGGAATCCCGCGCTCTCGCCCCGGGACGGGGAATCCCGCGCTCTGGCCCCGGGACGGGGAATCCCGCGCTCTCGCCCCGGGCCGGGGAATCCCGCGCTCTCGCCCCGGGACGGGGAATCCCGCGCTCTCGCCCCGGGACGGGGAATCCCTCGCTCTCGCCCCGGGACGGGGAATCCCTCGCTCTCGCCCCGGGACGGGGAATCCCTCGCTCTCGCCCCGGGACGGGGAATCCCGCGCTCTCGCCCCGGGACGGGGAATCCCGCGCTCTCGCCCCGGGACGGGGAATCCCGCGCTCTCGCCCCGGGCCGGGGAATCCCGCGCTCTCGCCCCGGGCCGGGGAATCCCGCGCTCTCGCCCCGGGCCGGGGAATCCCGCGCTCTCGCCCCGGGACGGGGAATCCCGCGCTCTCGCCCCGGGACGGGGAATCCCGCGCTCTCGCCCCGGGCCGGGGAATCCCTCGCTCTCGCCCCGGGACGGGGAATCCCGCGCTCTCGCCCCGGGACGGGGAATCCCGCGCTCTCGCCCCGGGACGGGGAATCCCGCGCTCTCGCCCCGGGACGGGGAATCCCGCGCTCTCGCCCCGGGACGGGGAATCCCGCGCTCTCGCCCCGGGACGGGGAATCCCGCGCTCTCGCCCCGGGACGGGGAATCCCTCGCTCTCGCCCCGGGCCGGGGAATCCCTCGCTCTCGCCCCGGGACGGGGAATCCCGCGCTCTCGCCCCGGGACGGGGAATCCCGCGCTCTCGCCCCGGGCCGGGGAATCCCGCGCTCTCGCCCCGGGACGGGGAATCCCGCGCTCTCGCCCCGGGACGGGGAATCCCGCGCTCTCGCCCCGGGACGGGGAATCCCGCGCTCTCGCCCCGGGCCGGGGAATCCCGCGCTCTCGCCCCGGGACGGGGAATCCCGCGCTCTCGCCCCGGGACGGGGAATCCCGCGCTCTCGCCCCGGGACGGGGAATCCCGCGCTCTCGCCCCGGGACGGGGAATCCCGCGCTCTCGCCCCGGGCCGGGGAATCCCGCGCTCTCGCCCCGGGCCGGGGAATTCTACACAGTCACCACCCTGTCAGAGCAGTTGCTTTTCCTGAGATCTGTTTGAAATTTGCTACTCTTTATCCTAAAACTATCACCTCTTGTTTTAGAGAGTTTCACAAGTGAAACATCCTCAGGTCTGCTGTGTCATTATGTCTTGTCTTCTTTCCACTCAATTCGATCTCCTCACTCATATCAGTTGCTCAATGTCTCTGCATGTGTCAAACTCCTCTGGAATCAATCCAGTGAACCTCCTCTGAACTGCCTCTGATCCCTCTGCATCTTTCCTGATGTATGGAGGCCAAAGCTGTGCACACTATCTCTTTGTGAGATGTGTGGAAGGTTCTGATCAGAGAAGGTGACGAAGGAACACCGTTTTGGAAAGCTTGTGGGATTACTATCGAATAACCATGTTGGACTTTAAGCTGGCGTTGTGAGACTTCTCACTGTGTTTACCCCAGTCCAACACCGGCATCTCCACATCCCGGTATCGAGGGGCAGCCTTATCAATGCCTTGTATAGTCGCAACAATAACTTCCTGATCTTCTTGTTCTCTTCCTTTCACTGTGAATGCCATCATTCCATTTGCTGTCTTTATTATTTGCTTTACCTGCGTGCTAGTTTTGTGATACATGCACAAGGACACCCAGATCCCTCTGCTCCATCGCAGTCTCGCCTTTCCATTTTTCTCAGAGTGGATAACCTTTTTTTTCACTCATACACATCCAATTCCAATCTGCCACATTCTGGCCCCCCGTCACCAAACCGATCCATCCGTAAAGTTTCACATTTCC
This sequence comes from Carcharhinus amblyrhynchos, assembly GCF_965287045.1. Classification (NCBI taxonomy): domain Eukaryota; kingdom Metazoa; phylum Chordata; class Chondrichthyes; order Carcharhiniformes; family Carcharhinidae; genus Carcharhinus; species Carcharhinus amblyrhynchos. Next base: position 25,654 of record NW_027650915.1, read on the forward strand.
TCCTGCAACTTACTGTCCCACCTGTGCGGAGCTTGCACATTCTCCTCGTGTCTGCATGGGTTTCCTCCAGGTGCTCCGATTTCCTCCCACAGTCCAAAGATGTGCAGGTTAGGGTGGATTGGCCCATGCTAAATTGTCCCTTAGTGTCCAAAGATGTGTAGGTTAGGGTGGATTGGCCGTGCTAAATTGTCCCTTAGTGTCCAAAGATGTGTAGGTTAGGGTGGATTGGCCGTGCTAAATTGTCCCTTAGTGTCCAAAGATGTGTAGGTTAGGGTGGATTGGCCGTGCTAAATTGTCCCTTAGTGTCCAAAGATGTGTAGGTTAGGGGGGATTGGCCGTGCTAAATTGCCCCTTAGTGTCCCAAGATGTGTAGGTTAGGGGGATTGGCCGTGCTAAATTGTCCCCTTAGTGTCTGGGTTAGGGGGGATTGGTTAGGGTGGATTGCCCCTTAGTGTCTGGGTTAGGGGGGATTAACTCTGTTGGTGAAATGTGTTCTTTTGTCTTCAGTCCTGTTGTGGGATCTTCAAACTGAACAGCCATGGGTGACCCTGGGAATGATGGAGGAGCAGCTAGAACCATTCCGGAGAATGAGCAGGGTGAGAAAAATATCCTTCTGTTTGTCTAATCCCACTCCCGTCACCAGCTCTGGGGTGGGGGAAGGAGTGATTGGGAATCGTTTAACCCAGGCTGGGCCGAGAATGCACCTGGGCCTGGATTTATAGCTCGGGGGTGTCCCCCTCCTGTACACCAGCCCCGATTTAAACATGGTTTTATATTCCTCTGCAGCTCCCACGTTCAGCGAGATCCTCGATCAGTTTAAAGACACAGAGATCCTGTGGATTTACGAACACTATCTCCCTGAACTGCTCAACATTATTCAGGACAACACTGAACTGGTTCTCCAGCAGCTCCAGCAGACAGAGGTGTTCACACCACAGGAAGCAGAGGTAGGGCACCAACAGAGGGAGGGAGGGAGGGAGTGTCACAGTGTGGGGAGGGAGGGAGGGAGGGAGTGTCACAGTTTGGGGAGGGAGGGAGGGAGTGTCACAGTTTGGGGACGGAGGGAGGGAGGGAGTGTCACAGTTTGGGGACGGAGGGAGGGAGGGAGTGTCACAGTTTGGGGACGGAGGGAGGGAGGGAGTGTCACAGTTTGGGGACGGACGGAGGGAGGGAGTGTCACAGTTTGGGGACGGAGGGAGGGAGGGAGTGTCACAGTTTGGGGACGGAGGGAGGGAGGGAGTGTCACAGTTTGGGGACGGAGGGAGGGAGGGAGTGTCACAGTTTGGGGACAGAGGGAGGGAGGGAGGGAGTGTCACAGTTTGGGGACAGAGGGAGGGAGGGAGGGAGTGTCACAGTTTGGGGACGGAGGGAGGGAGGGAGTGTCACAGTTTGGGGACAGAGGGAGGGAGGGAGTGTCACAGTTTGGGGACGGAGGGAGGGAGGGAGTGTCACAGTTTGGGGACGGAGGGAGGGAGGGAGTGTCACAGTTTGGGGACGGAGGGAGGGAGGGAGTGTCACAGTTTGGGGACAGAGGGAGGGAGGGAGGGAGTGTCACAGTTTGGGGACGGAGGGAGGGAGGGAGTGTCACAGTTTGGGGACGGAGGGAGGGAGGGAGTGTCACAGTTTGGGGACGGAGGGAGGGAGGGAGTGTCACAGTTTGGGGACGGAGGGAGGGAGGGAGTGTCACAGTTTGGGGACGGAGGGAGGGAGGGAGTGTCACAGTTTGGGGACGGAGGGAGGGAGGGAGTGTCACAGTTTGGGGAGGGAGGGAGGGAGTGTCACAGTTTGGGGAGGGAGGGAGGGAGGGAGTGTCACAGTTTGGGGACGGAGGGAGGGAGGGAGTGTCACAGTTTGGGGACGGAGGGAGGGAGGGAGTGTCACAGTTTGGGGACGGACGGAGGGAGGGAGGGAGGGAGTGTCACAGTTTGGGGACGGACGGAGGGAGGGAGGGAGTGTCACAGTTTGGAGACGGAGGGAGGGAGGGAGTGTCACAGTTTGGGGACGGACGGAGGGAGGGAGGGAGTGTCACAGTTTGGGGACGGACGGAGGGAGGGAGGGAGTGTCACAGTTTGGGGACGGAGGGAGGGAGGGAGTGTCACAGTTTGGGGACGGAGGGAGGGAGGGAGTGTCACAGTTTGGGGACGGACGGAGGGAGGGAGGGAGGGAGTGTCACAGTTTGGGGACGGACGGAGGGAGGGAGGGAGTGTCACAGTTTGGAGACGGAGGGAGGGAGGGAGTGTCACAGTTTGGGGACGGACGGAGGGAGGGAGGGAGTGTCACAGTTTGGGGACGGACGGAGGGAGGGAGGGAGTGTCACAGTTTGGGGACGGAGGGAGGGAGGGAGTGTCACAGTTTGGGGACGGAGGGAGGGAGGGAGTGTCACAGTTTGGGGACGGAGGGAGGGAGGGAGGGAGTGTCACAGTTTGGGGACAGAGGGAGGGAGGGAGTGTCACAGTTTGGGGATGGAGGGAGGGAGGGAGTGTCACAGTTTGGGGACGGAGGGAGGGAGGGAGGGAGTGTTAGCGGACTGTAATTACCTGGATTATTCTTGATCCCCTTCTTAAAGGAACAATGTTGGCTTTTCTCCAATCCTCTGGGACCTCCTGTAACCAAATACAAAGATTTCTCTGCCAGTAATTTCCTCCCTTGCCTCTCTCAGTATTCTGGGGTTTATGAGCTCCTGGTTAGCGAGGTTGGTACCGTTTCTGATGTTGACACTGGGACTGGACAGGGAACTGACTCCCCTCCCAATTAAAATTTGCAGCTAATAGCAATGTCCTTGAATTAACTGGGTTTATGTAGTTCTGTTTCCCAGTAATGAGGGAAGGACTTTCAGGCTCTGTGGATTAATGAGCTCCAAGCCATGCTGATAGGAAAGTGTTAGGAGTGAAGGTAATATTGTAATTGGACCCTCTACGAAACCCTGGGTATGGAGATCGGGAGAGGACATTGGGAGATCGGGAGATCGGGAGAGGACATTGGGAGATCGGGAAAGGACATTGGGAGATCGGGAGATCGGGAGAGGAGATCGGGCTCACACTCGTCACACCAGGAAAGCAGAGCTGCTGCTGCTGATTGCCTGTTCTCCTGACACATTTATTAACAATAACCTCTCTCTGTAAAAACAGACTGTCTTTCATAGTCTCTGTACAGACAAGACAACACCCCCCCCCCCTGCTAAAAGGCCCCTAAAAGAAGAATAAAGAGCCACAGTGTTTGGACTGCCCCAGTCTCTCTGTCCTCTTCACAGGAACTGCACGAAATCAGGAAGAAAGGGGAGAAGGTGTGCGTGGAGAAATCCATACAGAGTCTTCAGCAGAAGGGCCGCCAAGGGATTATAACGCTCTGGATAATCCTGTCTCATCTCCCCAGCAGCAAAGATGAACATTCCACTCTATCCGGAGTCCTGAGAGAGCTGCAGAAAGAGGGTGAGCGGATTCTCCAAACATCTCCACAACTCCCATCATTTCACAGGGGGGACAGTGTAGAGGGAGCTTTACTCTGTATCTAACCCCGTGCTGTACCTGTCCTGGGAGTGTTTGATGGGGACAGTGTAGAGGGAGTTTTACTCTGTATCTAACCCTGTGCTGTACCTGTCCTGGGAGTGTTTGATGGGGACAGTGTAGAGGGAGTTTTACTCTGTATCTAACCCTGTGCTGTACCTGTCCTGGGAGTGTTTGATGGGGGACAGTGTAGAGGGAGCTTTACTCTGTATCTAACCCCGTGCTGTACCTGTCCTGGGATTGTTTGATGGGGACAGTGTAGAGGGAGCTTTACTCTGTATCTAACCCCCGTGCTGTCCCTGTCCTGGGAGTGTTTGATGGGGGACAGTGTAGAGGGAGCTTTACTCTGTATCTAACCCCGTGCTGTCCCTGTCCTGGGAGTGTTTGATGGGGGACAGTGTAGAGGGAGCTTTACTCTGTATCTAACCCTGTGCTGTACCTGTCCTGGGAGTGTTTGATGGGGGACAGTGTAGAGGGAGCTTTACTCTGTATCTAACCCCGTGCTGTACCTGTCCTGGGATTGTTTGATGGGGACAGTGTAGAGGGAGCTTTACTCTGTATCTAACCCCGTGCTGTACCTGTCCTGGAGTGTTTGATGGGGACAGTGTAGAGGGAGCTTTACTCTATATCTAACCCTGTGCTGTACCTGTCCTGGGAGTGTTTGATGGGGGGACAGTGTAGAGGGGCTTTACTCTGTATCTAACCCCGTGCTGTACCTGTCCTGGGAGTGTTTGATGGGGGGACAGTGTAGAGGGAGCATTACTCTGTATCTAACCCCGTGCTGTCCCTGTCCTGGGAGTGTTTGATGGGGGGACAGTGTAGAGGGAGCTTTACTCTGTATCTAACCCCGTGCTGTACCTGTCCTGGGAGTGTTTGATGGGGTACAGTGTAGAGGGAGCATTACTCTGTATCTAACCCCGTGCTGTACCTGTCCTGGGAGTGTTTGGGGGACAGTGTAGAGGGAGCTTTACTCTGTATCTAACCCCGTGCTGTACCTGTCCTGGGAGTGTTTGATGGGGGGACAGTGTGGAGGGAGCTTTACTCTGTATCTAACCCCGTGCTGTACCTGTCCTGGGAGTGTTTGATGGGGGGACAGTGTAGAGGGAGCTTTACTCTGTATCTAACCCCGTGCTGTACTGGCTCTTTTATTTTATTGTAATCTCACCAATTAAGAAAAGATTTTGATTATTTTTGTGTAGGACGGAATATATTGAACGAAATTCACATTCACCGGGATGGACATCAGGTGTTGTGGAATCTCGAATGTACGAAGAGTGAGATTATGAATTTTACTAACTGCGTAATACAGGGAATGGCACTGTCAGAGGGTCAGTGCTGAGGGAGTGCCGCACTGTCAGAGGGTCAGTGCTGAGGGAGCACCGCACTGTCAGAGGGTCAGTACTGAGGGAGCGCCGCACTGTCAGAGGGTCAGTGCTGAGGGAGTGCCGCACTGTCAGAGGGTCAGTACTGAGGGAGTGCCGCACTGTCAGAGGGTCAGTACTGAGGGAGTGCCGCACTGTCAGAGGGTCAGTGCTGAGGGAGTGCCGCACTGTCAGAGGGTCAGTGCTGAGGGAGTGCCGCACTGTCAGAGGGTCAGTACTGAGGGAGTGCCGCACTGTCAGAGGGTCAGTGCTGAGGGAGTGCCGTACTGTCAGAGGGTCAGTACTGAGGGAGTGCCGCACTGTCAGAGGGTCAGTGCTGAGGGAGCGCCGCACTGTCAGAGGGTCAGTGCTGAGGGAGTGCCGCACTGTCAGAGGGTCAGTACTGAGGGAGTGCCGCACTGTCAGAGGGTCAGTGCTGAGGGAGTGCCGCACTGTCAGAGGGTCAGTGCTGAGGGAGTGCTGCACTGTCAGAGGGTCAGTGCTGAGGGAGCGCCGCACTGTCAGAGGGTCAGTGCTGAGGGAGTGCTGCACTGTCAGAGGGTCAGTGCTGAGGGAGCGCCGCACTGTCAGAGGGTCAGTACTGAGGGAGTGCCGCACTGTCAGAGGGTCAGTACTGAGGGAGTGCCGCACTGTCAGAGGGTCAGTACTGAGGGAGTGCCGCACTGTCAGAGGGTCAGTGCTGAGGGAGTGCCGCACTGTCAGAGGGTCAGTGCTGAGGGAGTGCCGCACTGTCAGAGGGTCAGTGCTGAGGGAGTGCCGCACTGTCAGAGGGTCAGTGCTGAGGGAGTGCCGCACTGTCAGAGGGTCAGTGCTGAGGGAGTGCCGCACTGTCAGAGGGTCAGTACTGAGGGAGCGCCGCACTGTCAGAGGGTCAGTGCTGAGGGAGTGCCGCACTGTCAGAGGGTCAGTGCTGAGGGAGTGCCGCACTGTCAGAGGGTCAGTGCTGAGGGAGTGCCGCACTGTCAGAGGGTCAGTGCTGAGGGAGTGCCGCACTGTCAGAGGGTCAGTGCTGAGGGAGTGCCGCACTGTCAGAGGGTCAGTGCTGAGGGAGTGCCGCACTGTCAGAGGGTCAGTGCTGAGGGAGTGCCGCACTGTCAGAGGGTCAGTGCTGAGGGAGTGCCGCACTGTCAGAGGGTCAGTGCTGAGGGAGCGCCGCACTGTCAGAGGGTCAGTACTGAGGGAGCGCCGCACTGTCAGAGGGTCAGTACTGAGGGAGCGCCGCACTGTCAGAGGGTCAGTGCTGAGGGAGCGCCGCACTGTCAGAGGGTCAGTGCTGAGGGAGCGCCGCACTGTCAGAGGGTCAGTGCTGAGGGAGCGCCGCACTGTCAGAGGGTCAGTGCTGAGGGAGCGCCGCACTGTCAGAGGGTCAGTGCTGAGGGAGTGCCGCACTGTCAGAGGGTCAGTGTTGAGGGAGTGCCGCACTGTCAGAGGGTCAGTGCTGAGGGAGCGCCGCACTGTCAGAGGGTCAGTGCTGAGGGAGCGCCGCACTGTCAGAGGGTCAGTGCTGAGGGAGTGCCGCACTGTCAGAGGGTCAGTGCTGAGGGAGTGCCGCACTGTCAGAGGGTCAGTGCTGAGGGAGTGCCGCACTGTCAGAGGGTCAGTGTTGAGGGGCCCCTGACCCAGTGAGAGGCCAGTGTGTGTGGTGACCTTTGACCCCAGGGTGTGGGTGGAAATAGGTGAAGGGTGAGGAGGGGTTGAGGGTGAGGGAGTGTCTGACCCTCTGTTCTCTGACCTTGCCACAGGCTGCCAGACGGAGTTGAAGGTCTGGGTGACCGGCTGGACGGAGATCTTTGACTATCAGCGCGTTCCCTGGAGGAAGAAGCCCAGGAGAAGTGTCAAGTTGGTAGACCGTTACACCGAGCTGATCGTGGTGCCAACTCACCGACTGAGCAGGGGGCATCACAACGAGATGCTGGGCACTGCCGATATCCACCAGGCCCTGGAGTCCCGAGGGGCAGAGGGACGTGGGATAACCCGGCCAATCAGAGTGGGCCACCTCTTCCGAAAGGCCTATAACTCCACGGGTACGGTGCCCCCGGTGGTGGTGGTGTGCGGGGTCCCTGGAATTGGTAAGACCACCATGATCCAGAAGCTTCTTTACGACTGGGCTGCAGGACACATCTATCGACAGTTCACCTTTGTTCTCCATTTCCAATTCCGTGAGTTGAACCTGCTGGAAGAAAGCTCCTCCCTGGTCGCTATCATTGTCCAGAGACACCCCTTCTTGGAGCTGCACATCCACCAGATCCTCCAGAGACCGGAACAAATCCTCTTTGTCTTCGATGGGCTGGACGAGAGCAAGGAGAAGCTGAACTTTGAGCAGACCTGCACAGACCCGGAGGAGATCCATCCCGTCTCCATCATTGTGGCCAACCTGGTGATCCAGAACCTTCTGAAAGGCTGCTCCGTTCTGGTGACCACTCGGCCCATCGCGCTGGAGACGTTGGAAGCCAGTAAAGTCCAGCGTTACACCGAGATCCTGGGCTTCTCCCAGGAGCAGAAGCGTCTCTATTTTGAGAAATTCTACGGCCATCAGTTGGAGGGCCAGAAGGTCTACAAGCACGTGCGGAGTCACGGGACCCTCTACACCCTCTGCTTTAACCCATCCTACTGCTGGATCCTCTGCTCGGCCTTGGAGGGTTACTTTGGTCGGCGAAGGAGAGGGAGAGTGGTCTGCCCACCTCCCAGGACCATCACCCAGCTCTTTGCCATCTTTGTAGCCAATCTCCTGACCAATCATGCCCGCTACACCTCCCACAAGACCAAATTAATGCTCAGGATCAGCAAGATGGCCTTCACGGGTGTCCGTCTGCGTCGGCTGGTCTTCTACTGGAAAGACCTGAAGGAGAACCAACTGGAATCCTCGCAGTTCCTCTCCGGCTTCCTTATGGAGTTCCTGGAGAGAGATCTCGGCTCAGAAAAGCTAGCCTTCAGCTTCCTCCATCTCACTGTCCAGGAGTTCCTGGCTGCCCTGTACTTCGTCCTCAGCGCTAACTTAGGGGAGCTCAGGAAGGTGCTGGAGGAGGTCGACCTCTGCGAGGACGGCCGCTATGAGATCTTTTCCCGCTTTCTGTCAGGCCTATCCAAGCCCGGTAATTCTCACACTCTGGAGAAGCCCCTGTGTGTCCTTCCCAAGAAACCCTGCTCCATCATTGTGGATTGGCTCCTCAGGAGGACACAGGAGGCCATGGAGAACAGGAACAAGATGAAGCTTCTACAAGCTCTGCACTGCCTCTTTGAAGCCCAACAAGTGAGGCTGGTCCAGCAGACACTGGGCGACGAAGCCACCATCGACCTCTCGTCCCACCGTCTCAACCCTGTTGACTGTGCGGCAGTGGCCTACGCTCTCCAGTCCCTCGACACGGTCGAATGCTTTGATGTCAGCTCTTCGATCACCCAGCCTGAGGGACTCGAGCACCTCATTCCTCACCTCAGCAAGTGTAGGGAGATCAGGTAACGATACGGGGGTGGGGGGGCCGTCGTGTCCCTGACGCCTGCTTGAAGCAGAAACCCAGTTCATCCCATCCCTCTCCCTGCTCCTTCCCGAGAGTCTCGCAGGCTTTTCCCCTTGGGAAAAGTCATTCAGCTCTGCTTTGCAAAGGAAGGTTGTATCTGAGTAATTGGGTTGTTGGGAGAACAAGGAGTGTCAATGAGAGCCGTGTGTTTAATACATAGATCAGAAGACCTTTCCACACAATCTCTTGTTGCTTTCTGTTCTCAGGGTTAGACACTTGCTGCGTATTTAATCCATTAAAGAATGTATTTTTGTTGTAAATCCTGGAATCATTATCTATCTGCCTTCATATCTTTCCAATTGACCAATTAGCCCCTCGTATCCTTATGGGTTCCTTTCACTGAGTCGTAGAGGTTTACATCATGGAAACAGGCCATTCGGCCCAACTTGTCCATACCGCCCTTTTTTTAATCCCCTAAAATAATCCCAATTGCCCACATTTGGCCCATATCCCTCTATACCCATCGTACCCATGTAACTGTCTAAATGCTTCTTAAAAGACAAAATTGTACCCCCCTCTACTACTGCCTCTGGCAGCTCGTTCCAGACACTCACCACCCTCTGTGTGAAAGAATTACGCCTCTGGACCCTTTTGTATCTCTCCCCTCTCACCTTAAATCTATACCCTCTAGTTTTAGACTCCCCTACCTTTGGGAAAATATATTGACTATCTAGCTGATCTGTGCCCCTCATTATTTTATAGACCTCTATAAGATCACCCCTCAGCCTCCTACGCTCCAGAGAAAAAAGTCCCAGTCTATCCAGTCTCTCCTTATAACTCAATCCATCAAATCCCAGTAGCATCCTAGTAAATCTTTTCTGCACTCTTTCTAGTTTAATAATATCCTTTCTATAATAGGGTGACCAGAATCGTTCTCAGATTTAAATCCCTGGCTTCTGATTAAATTGTCACCTCTCGAT